>NC_073634.1:44422500-44500000 GCF_029407905.1 Bubalus kerabau | reverse complement strand
AACTTTACATTTTAATTTAATTTAATTTATGTGACTTTTGTATTTGAGCCCATTGAACTGGCAGGAAATGAAGATAGTGCCTATCTGGCCTGAGATATGTGAGGCTTGTAATTGAAATTAATTATATGTTCTTTACATTTTCCATTTCCCTTTTAAAGTTGGACAGGTGGGAATGCTTTAGCTCTTAAGTTACAGAGTCGGGTTCAAGCTCTGTAAATCCTTTACAGTCAACCCTCAGGCTTCCATAGAGCCCCTCCAGCTCCCTCAGCCAACTCTGGCCTGAAACATTCCTTCTCGACCTCACCCTGCTTAAAATCAACTGGCCCCATCCCCAGGTCACCCTGGCTGACTGCCCATCCACACATTTATGTCTGCCTTTTGAGTGTTTTCAGAAGCCCATTAAATTGTGCCTTGGCAAGCCAGACACCTTCACCTTGCCCTGAGACCCAAAGAGAGTGGGTTATCAAATTCCCTCATCAGACAGCCAGAGCCCTGCATTCTTGAGCCCTGCAAAGAAGCTGTGCAGTTGCACAAAGTAAGATGTTAGGACTTGTAAACATGTCATACAATATTATAATATGCCTGTGGGGGCAGGGTTAAGTACAAAGGTTGGGCGGGCCTGAGCATACAAAGGCTGCCCTTTCTATGGAACTGTCTTAATGCACATTATTTTTTGGAGACAGCACAATATTGTATTAACTTGCATAAAAGGGCTGACTCCCATTCTCAAACCAGCTGGCCTCACAATGCTCTCTGAGATGGTTGAAGTTTCAGCAGTTAGAATATCAGAGTTTAAGACCCTGACATAGTGCCTCCAAAAGCCAAAGTAATTGGGATAAAGAAACAAAAGTTCTGTCTTGGTCTTGCCTCTAAATCTTTGGGCAACTTGAAATAGACCTAGATGGCCCCCTTTTCTATAAAAAAATTATCCCCTAAATGTCACTCTTGTAACAGTTGGATAGTCCTATGTTTCTGGACAATAATTTCTAACCCTGGCCTATTGCTTAAGGTAGAATTTAAGATGAAGTAATGGGTTGAATAATAAGAACCACTTGCATCAGCTTTATTTTTTGTCTTAGAAAGGAGATAGAAATTGCTGAATTGGAGGAGGTAGATGCAGTACTGGGAAAGACCAAGATTTTACTACACAGAACTAAATGCTTTTCTTCATCCCTTTTCCTCCCTCCCTCCTTCCCTCTCTTCCTTCCCTTCTTCTCATTAATCGCAGTATCATTTACCTGCTACAAGAACTCTGATGGACTTAATGTACAACATGGTTCTAGACCAGAAGTACAGCTGCATAGCCAAAAAGGGGAGGGGGGGGTAGGGTGAGGGTTAATATTTTCTAACGCACAAAACAGGCAGGACTGCTCTGGACAGAGGATAATGCAAACTAGCTTTGCTGGAAATGAGCTGCAAAATACCTTCATTTTCTACTACAGTGAAACCCTGATAAAATCACAACTGTTAAGGTCATACAGTATATCAGGTGGAATCACAGTCTTTAGAACTCCATTATTAATGCAGACAACCTCACAATCAAAGAGGATGAGAGCACCGTTTCCAGATGCCAATGATTTGATCCTATCTTATTTGGCTGTTTACATTTAAATAATGTGACTGTATAAATTTAAATAATATGAACCACCAACAGATGGATCCCAGTGAAAGACGGTGCCTTCTCTGAGACCCTGAATGTACACTATACAGTGCTTTACAATTTATTTGAGCAAAGCTCATATTTAAAAAAAAATAATAAAAATTGGGGTGGGGGATGAAAAGAGAGAGAGAGAGACTCATTTCTTCTGCCATTATGGAAATAAAAGGACTACCGCTTTGGTTGGTGACTGACGGTGCCAAGGAAACATGCAGTCCCCTAACCTCCGGTACAATGTACCCATAAGGTACCAAGCATCAAAGCATATTAAAAGATATTAACTGCATATTTGCTTATGAACAAGATAAAAAGCTGTAGGGCCTCCAGGTTCTCAAGCTGTGAGTGGAACAGCTTTGCAATTTGCCTGCAAAACTGCATTTTGATCTTAATGAATATAAAATGGCTGCCATTAAAAGTAAAACAGATTATTTCGGGTCTTCCAGGGCCCATAGCTCTTTGCCGGCCTTGGAGGGCCACTATGATCTTTCATTAAAATCTCACAGCAGGGCTCCCTCACCAGCAAATCAAGCCTTGCAGTCTAGGAGATTGGCTACATTTAAAAGTAATTTTCAGAAATCTACACAGATTTTCAATTTGGTAATGAAAGCCATAAGAGAATGCAGGCGGCATTTTGTCGAATATTGTTACTGATCCAGTGCTCACATTCGTTAGAAATTAAACTGCCCTGTAACTATCGCACTGATGGCAACTTGCCATTTCGGCTGCGTTCTAATCTCAGTTTGTTAATGAGGAGCATGTGCTAATTGTTGTCATCCTGACTGCCAAGCACTCCTTCCCTAACACACATGCTTTACCTGCTCAGAGGTAGAACCTTTCACTTTGTCACCGACCAAGCTGGAACAGTGTTGGCGCGACTATTGCTTTGTAAACAGAGACAGTCAAGCGTCATCAGAAAAAGCAAGATGAAATCAAATCGGAAATTGGGTGCCCTTATTTTATTTGGGCTCATCTGTTTGTTTTTCAGTCTAGCCTAAGTTTTCTAAAGTCCTTGAGTAGACACAACGTTCAGAGTTGCGTGTTACTCCCCAGAACAATCTGAACAAACTAATTCACTGAGGATAACTGGTAAAGTCAATATATTATAAACTGAGGGAGGGTTACAGTCAAGAGGGATGGAAGGTGGGAAAAGTCCAGAGGATCTTGTCTGCTATCCAAAGCCAGGTGGCAAAACACACCTAAGACCTGAAATGAAAGTGGGCTGCCACTGGCTTTCAAAAGAAAGTTTAACCCTTTAATTCCATTCTCCAGATCCTAATGTTTAGGAGGTGTGTTACCCCAAAGAGGATAATCCTATAGGAAGAATCATTTGAAGCCACCATAATGGGGGGAGAGAGGCCACCAAAGAGAGGGAAAAACTAATAACGTCAGTATCCAGAGGTGTGATGCCAGCAGACATCTGAATGAATAATTATCAGTGAAAATATGATTAAATAGAAAAAAATTACATAAATGCATTCTAAGACAGAGTGGGCATTCTTGCCTTTGGGTTCCTTATTAAAAGAAATTATGTATTTATTTTTATTTTTGGTTGTGCTTCATCCTCATCGCTGCTCAGGCGTTTATCTGGTTGTGGCAAGCGTGGGCTACTCTCTAGTTGCAGTACACAAGCTTCTTATTACAGTGGCTTCTCTTTTTGTGGATCATGAGCTCTAGGGTCCTAGGGCTTCAGTAGTGGCAGCTTCCCCGGCTCTAGAGCACAGGCTCAATAGTTATGGCATGCGGGCTTAGCTGCTCGCGGCATGTGGGATCTCCCGGATCAGAGATCCAACCTGCGTCTCCTGCATTGGCAGGTGGATTCTTTACCACTGAGATGCCAAGGAAGCCCATTCCTTATGCTTCATATTGATATAAGAACTGGGTAATGTTGCTTTTCTGAGATTCTAGAAACAAAAACGTCAGATTAGGCTTCCCTTTTGAAAATGCATTTGATAAATTTTCTTTACTTGGCAGTTCTCTTACCTGGCACCTTTAGGGCTAAGCCCTTTCCTGCACTAAAATGTGGCAAACAACAAGAGCTGTTCTCCACTTCCTTGCTGGCTGGGTATAAATTCTTCCTGCTAGTACAGAAAGTGTCTCCATTTAAAATAACCATTCTCCTTGGCAGAGTACTGGTGGCTACAGAGCTACGTGCAGATGTGTTTATTTGCAAGGGCCATCTTGTGGTTCAGTGCAAGTGTGTCTTTAGCTCCTTCTAATATACCAGAGTTTTCCTGGAGCACCTGGGCTATGCTCCTTTGGTTTCCACAAAGTGTAGTTTTAATTGGGTGGCACGTCTATGATTTTAAGGGAATGACACAGGGGTGCCTAATAAGGTGCCACTGCTAATATGCATTAGTTTTCTGAAGAGAAAACTCAGGCCAATTCCTTGTCTCTGTGGCCTCAGGAGACCAATGGGAAATAGACACAAACAACTTGGTAAGCAGTTTTGAATCTGTTCCGCCTGTAGTTGCTATTCTAATTGCAGGAAGCATTCATGGAATATGGTTGAATTTTAAACGCCAAGTGACACTAAGGGAAATTCTGCTGAATCCTCCTGAACTCAGAAGTCTGAGACTTGTTTTATTTCACCTGTTGTCAGTTCTTCTAATATTCTTTGAGAGCTCCTAGGTACGTTTTGACAACTGTATACTATAAGGTTTTCTTTTCCCAACATTTTGGCTTCTGCTAAATTGTGGGCAGAGTGATGGGACATTACTAATTCTGACTCTCAAGTATTAAATATAACAGATAATAATATCCCTCAAATTATCATAGTGGGTGGAAAACTGCATTTTAGGTCATAGAAATTAATAAAATTAGTCTTCAGGTAATCAAGTTAAGTTTTACTAGTTATAATAAAGTGTAATTATTTGTTTCCTTCCAGAAACATAATTCTATAAGAACAAACTTGTCCTTGCTTTGACTTGATTAATTCTGCTGGGAAATACATTAACATGATATAATATGATACTATGTTACATATGTATATATATGTTAGCTGGAGGATCTTATTTTACAGATCAAATGAAAATATAAAATATGTATGGCCTTTAAAGGGACAAAATACAAATTTTAAAATAATACATTTATGGAATTATGAACTTTTTTGTCCTATCTCTACTTTGGAAAGTGCAGATATGGCATTTTTAGATTTCTATCACAATTATTTTTTAAACTAAATATTAAAGCCCAAACAAAATTAGGGGGAGCAGAAATAGTTTGAAAGCAGACACCTAAGGTGCACATTTCTCTCAAAATTTCATTCTTAAATAGTGGCTCAGAGGTTAAAGCGTCTGCCTCCAATGCGGGAGATCAGGGTTCAATCCCTGGGTCAGGAAGATCCCCTGGAGAAGGAAATGGTAACCCACTCCAGTATTCTTGCCAGGAGAATCCCATGGACAGAGAAGCCTGATAGGCTACAGTCCACGGGATCGCAAAGAGTCAGACACGACTGAGCGACTTCACCTTCACCTTCAAGCCAAGATTTAAGGTCTACATAAAATTTTGCTTTTAAAAAACAATTTTAAATATTATAGACTCTGTTTTTAAAAAAAGATTTTTAGTTTTTGTTTTGCTCTGACAATATAATGTAGTACATTGTATGCTTGTTCTAACAAATGGCTTGAAATACAACACCATAGTACATGCATATACTTTCATATTTACTTAAATGGACCTCATAGATTCAGTCCCCAAATGACAAATGTATTTAGTTCCAAAAGTTAATTGGCAAATTGCTTTAGAATTTGTAATAAATTTTTCCACAGAAACAATACTTAAATAGCAGCTTGGTTCCAAAGCCTAAAAAGCAAATTTGTCATCATGTAGCTGAGCTAAAATTCAAATGGCTTTGGCCTTGTCCTATGGTTCCTGAATATAGAAAAGCCTGAAACAATGGGATAAGCATATAAGGGTCCAGTGAAAGGAAGGTGCAGAGAGGGGCATGGTTTCCCTTTCTCCTGTTCAGAGCTCGAGTCCTTCCGCCTCTACCGACAAAGACCCCAGACCTAGGTCTAGACACAGATATCAATCTCACACTGCCCCCAATTCTGTAGCTCCTGAAACAAGGCTCTGCAAATCTTCAAAGTTCTTTTGATTCCAAAATTAACTGCCTCCCATCTAGCCTCCCAGCCTTCTAATCATATTCCAAATGCTTTTACCTAGATGTTGAGAGGAATGAGGAACAAAGTCAAGTAAGGGGAAATGAAGAAACCATGTTTCCAGAAAGGGTGCTTCTGCTTTGGATTTGAACATGGATCTTGGTAATTGAGTGTTCCTATGATATCCTGGAGTGTGAAGTCAAGTAAGCCTTAGGAAGTATTACTATGAACAAAGCTAGTTAGAGGTGATGGAATTCCAGCTGAGCTATTTAAAATCCTAAAAGATGATGTTGTTAAAGAACTGCACTCAATATGCCAACAAATTTGGAAAATCAGCAGTGGCCACAGGACTGGAAAAGGTCAGTTTTCATTCCAATCCCAAAGAAGGACAATGCCAAAGAATATTCAAACTTCCACACAATTGTACTCATTTCACATGCTAGCAAGGTAATGCTCAAAATCCTTTAACCTAGGCATCAACATTACATGAACCAAGAACTTCCAGATGTTCAAGCTAGATTTAGAAAAGGCAGAAGAACCAGAGATCAAATTGTCAACATCCACTGGATCATAGAAAAACCAAGGGAATTCCAGAAAAATAAAGCCTTTGACTGTGTGGATCATAACAAACTGGAAAATTCTTAGAGAGATAGTAATACCAGGCCACCTTACCTGCCTCCTGAGAAACCTGTATGCAGGTTAAGAAGCAATAGTTAAAACTTGACATGGAACAATGAAATGGCTCAAATTGGGAAAGGAGTACATCAAGGCTGTTTATTGTCACCCTGCCTATTTAACTTCAATACAGAGTACATCATGCAAAATGCCAGACTGGGTGAAGCTCAAGTAGAATCAAGATTGCTAGAAGAAATATCAATAGCCTCAGATATACAGATGACATCATCCTAAATGGCAGAAAGTGAAGAGGAACTAAACAGCCTCTTGATGAAGTTGAAAGAGGAGAGTGAAAAAGATGGCTTAAAACTCAGTGTTCAAAAAATGAAGATCATGGCATCTGGTCTCATCACTTCATGACAAATAGATGGGGGAAAAATGGAAACAGTGACAGACTTTATTTTCTTGGGCTCCAAAATCACTGTGGACAGTGACTGCAGACATGAAATTAAAAGATGCTTGCTCCTTGTAAGGAAAGCTATGTCAAACCTAGAAAGCATATTAGAAAGCAGAGACATCACTTTGCTGACAAAGGTCTGTCTAGTCAAAGCTATGGTTTTTTCAGTAGTCATGTACGGATGTGAGAGTTGGACCATAAAGAAGGCTGAGCGCTGAATAATTGATTCTTTCGAACTGTAGTACTGGAGAAGACTCATGAGAGTCCCTTGAACAGCAAAAAGATCAAAACAGTCAATCCTAAAGTATAAACCCTGAATATTCATTGGAAGGGCTGAGACTGAAGCTGAAGCTTCAACATTTTGGCCTCCCGACACGAAGAGCCAGCTCATTGGAAAAGACCCTGATGCTGGGAAAGATTGAAGGCAATGAGATGGTTGGATGGCACCATTGAATCAATGGACATAAGTTTGAGCAAACTCCAGGAGACAGTGAAGGACAGGGAATCCTAGTGTGCTGCAGTCCATAGGGTCACAAAGAGTTGGACACAACTGAGCAACTGAAAAACAACATGGATATCTAATCCACATAGAACACTGGTTAATGGCAGCATCATTAGGCAGCCCTCTCCACCCCACCACCACCATGTACAGTCCTGTAGCAGAAGCCTAATGGGATGATGAAGAGCAAGTAGGCAGTTTACAAGGGGGGCTATGGCAGGCAGTAGTGAGTTTCAATGTCTAGATATTAGGGTAACAGAGCATCCTGTTGAATATTTTTTACTATGTTTGTCCTCCTGCTTGAAGTTCTCAGTAATATGCACCTATAAATGCAGAATGGACTTTTCTGTCTTGAGAGAAAGTAAAGCACTTGTTGAGGGTCATTCTATGGTTCCAGCTTATTAGATTGGATAAGTGGTGCTAGTGGTAAAGAACTCGCCTGCCAAAGCATGAGACTTACATAAACATCAGTCGGATCCCTGGGTTGGGAATATCCCCTGAAGAAGGCAATGGCACCCCACTCCAGTACTCTTGCCTGGAAAATCCCACGGATGGAGGAGCCTGGTAGGCTGTAGTCCATGGGGTCGCTAAAAGTTGGACACAACTGAGCAGCTTCACTTTCACTTTTCACTTTCATCCATTGGAGAAGGAAACGGCAACCCACTCCAGCGTTCTTGCCTGGAGAATCCCAGGGACAGGGAAGCCTGGTGGGCTGCCGTCTATGGAGTCGCACAGAGTTGGACATGACTGAAGTGACTTAGAAGCAGCAGCAGCAGCAAAAGGTGCAAAAGAGGATATTTTTCCCCCTACACTTTCTAGTGGTAGAAAAAGAGAGAGAAGATGTGCTTTGAGGACTGGAGCGATGCATGTGGACAAAAAGCCAAGCATGCTTAAATTTGAATCTAAAAAGACAAACTAAATCAAGCTTTCAAACTTGGTATTGGGCTGTATCAAAAGGTATGGTTTGAAGTGAAATGGTAAATGAGTTGACCAAGATTTTTTAGAAGAAAATAGCAAAGCTGGGTAGACACCATGTATTTTTACCATATGTCCATGTAACATTTAACAGGCTAAAAATTATATATTGAATGTGTAAGTTTAATACCAAAAGCTAACTACAACCCTAGACCTCTATCAAGTAAGGTATGGGGCTCTTGCCTAGCAGTAACACACAAATCATCTATGCTCCTTCACCAGCTCCCTTTCCAATCTGCTCTAAACCAGTAATTTGATTTACAATGCAATAAAAACAAGCTGGACTCCCCTTGTAGCTCAGCTGGTAAAGAATCTGCCTGCAATGCGGGAGACCTGGGTTCAACCCCTGGATTGGAAAGATGCTCTGGAGAAGGAAATGGCAACCCACTCCTGTATTCTTGTCTGGGAAATCCCATGGATAGAGGAGCCTGGCAGACTAGAGTCCACGGGGTTGCACACAGTCGGACACGACTTAGCAACTGAACAACAACAACAAAAATTTACTAGAAAAAAAATTGTAAAAACATACAAAATTCAAGCCTCAGTTTTTATTATTAGAGTCAGCATACATAAAATTATTTTTGTCAAATTGCTTTAAAATATTTGGCAGGCTTCCTTTCCATTTCCATACTCACCTTTTGGCAAACGAATAACACATGGCTCACAGACTCGCCTGCTCTGTTAGTCACAGTTTGAAAGAGTTGTAACATGGATGTGACTTTAGTACTTTATACCAAGAAGGAATGGACTTAAATAGCCCTGATGAGGACCCCTGATAGAATATAATTTGATGACGCTAAAAAAAAAAAAAAAAAAAAAAAAAGAGAGAGAGAAAGAGAATTCAAATAGAATCATTTCAGAAGAGGAATGAATACGCATCCCATGCCTTCCTAACGCAGATCACAAAACTAACACAGTCATGGGGAAACTTTCTCCCAAAGTGTTGCCAGAAGACTCTTCCAAATGAAGAGATCTTCTGATACATTCTTGGCTGGCCTTCTGCCAGCTGCATCCCTGAGAAGATGAGAGATCAGTTTGCACATATTTTATACTGAATTTATTTTGACCCAGGGGGAAGGTTTTGTTGGTGAGTTAAAAGTGATGAGAAAGTTGAAATAATGTGTCATCGTAAAGTCTGTTATAGTCATGGAAAAATAATATTGGTCACAGGTATTCGTCCTAGAATTTAGGAAAGCAGTCCCCAAAATAGAGAAAATATAGGTATGATCCTATGCCTAAATAATTTTAAAGGGAAAATAAACCTATTTTAGAAATTCTGACAAAATAATCACAGATGATTCCAAAGGTATTTAAAAAAAATAACATGAAAAGAACTTTCTTTTTTCCTTTTTCAAGGTATTGAATGCAGAATATAAAGGGATATACACCCCAAAGGGAAGGCTGAAAACATGATGGGGAATGTTTTCCAATGTCAAAAGTACTTTAAAAATGTTGTCAGGAGGCCTTAAACTTGGCTACAGGTTGAAAAACTGCCAAGGACAACAGAAAGCTATTTTAAGCTCTGTTTATAAAGAAGAACAAAGGGATAGGCACATTGATTGGGGCACACAGCAAAGTGTTAACAGATGTCACAGAGAAAACAGAACTATTCAACTCCTATTTTGATTCTAAGGTCTCTATCATGATGAATGATCTTCAAGCTGGAAAGGGCAAAGCAACCAGAGTTAAGAGGGAACCAGGGCCCAAGATAAGTTAAGATTTACTAAAATATAACCTAGTTGCTTAAAATGAGTTCAAGGCTCCAGACCGGACAAATGATCTCTCAGGTTATTGAAAGAATCTGAAAAAAGGTCAAGATGTGATTGTGGAAATCCTACCAATGGTTTTTTAGATAATGGTCTAATCAAGGATGGCCAGGGATTAGCATGATCTACTAAAGGGAAAAAAAAAAAAAAAAAAAAAAAAACACCATCAACAAAAAAACTTAGTTTGCAAAACTAAAAGAAAAATATTCTGAATATATCTTTAGGAAAATTCTAGAACAGAATATCACACCCATGGGTTGTGGTGCTGACTCCATAGCACAGGCTCACTTCATATCACATGACTCTCTTCCTCCCTCCTGCCTTCTCTCCTTTTTTTCCTAGGAATCTCACTTTCTTTCTTCCTTTCCATAATTTTTGGGGGTTTCTTTTCTGTTTTATAGAATACTTTGAAGAAATGACTCCATTTCATAAAGACATTTAACACTTTCATGCAGAGTATAGTAGATTGAAAAAAAAGCTCATGTAATTAGGGTGTCTCAAAACTGGTTGAACAAATGTTCCCAAAGAATGCTTGCTAATTAATTCGGGGCAACGTAGAGAGTTTTCTAGTAATGTGCCCTTTGGACTTCATTTCACCCCTTTGTTCTTTCTCTTCTCCTTGTAAAAATCTTTGCTCTAGGACTTGCCATATTCCATGAAAATATATGCTCTGATGTTTGTCTCAATTAGATTCCACAAATATACATTTGGGGGAATGTATGAATCCAATGTGGAGAAGGCAATGGCACCCCACTCCAGTACTCTTGCCTGGAAAATCCCATGGACAGAGGAGCCTGGTAGGCTGCAGTGAATCCAATGGGCTCTGGCATTATGAGCTGGAAAGATTCAATCCTTCCCTTTATGTAGCTTATAGTTCAATACGGAAATAAATGAGTAACCAGCAGTTACAATGCAGTATAACTCAGAAAGAAGCAAACGAACATTTGTTGTGTTCTAACCTTTCTTCTAGGCACTTGCTAAGAGCTTTACAATTTCATCAAATCCCCTCAGAAATGATATGGGTTAGAGAAATGATATAAAATGATATAATTATCCCTGGTATTGATGAATACGAATAAAGCTCCAAGAGATCAATTAACATGCCCCAGCTCAGACCTCAAGCCAGCCATGGAGCCTGAATCCAAAGTGAAGTCACTGGATTCCAAAGCCTATGCTCTATTATACCCCAAATGAAAGCATCTGAGTCAGGAAGAAGGTAGGCTCATTTCCAGCAAAGACAGGCTCCCTGAGTGTTCTGGAGATGAAGTGCCATCCAGGAGAACTTCCCAGAGGAGAGGAAGACTAGTCTGAAGAGAGTTATAGAAGCTAGCCACAGATGTTGACAGAGTGTTGAGGAAGAATGTTTAGGCAGACAGAATGACATGTGAGAAACTAATAAGGCTTAAAAGGATGGGACTGCATCAGGCGGCGTTTTCGGTGCACAGTCGAGCGTCTGGGGAATTTGGGAGGAGTCAGGTTACAGCAAAGCAGAAAGCCAGATAGAGAGGTGACAGCAGGCTCACATTCTCTGTCTCTGCTTCTATCTCGGTCTCTCCATCTCTGTCTCTCTCACACACACATGTGCATAGAATAGAAGTTTTATAAATGTGTATTATTAAAAATTCATGATTGCAAAATGTGAAGTATCAGTGTATCAAGTTTCCTCACTACTTTCTTTTTCCTACGTGTTATCATCTGACGCATCCGTAACTTTCAATGTTCTCCTCTCTGCTTCAAGTTTTCCTCTATACATTCAACAAATGTGCTTCAATTTACGCATGAAATGACCTACAAAATTGTGTGATTTTTTTTTCCAGTAAATGAAGTATTATGTTAAAGATACTAGGGAAGTTCCCTTTTAAAGGAACCTTATGTCAAATTGCTTTGTAAAGCAAACAGGACCCTATAACCATCCTCTAAACCTAGATTTCCATGTATCAGATTTGAATAAAAAGATACACCTATAGTTTATTTTTACATCTGTCTGCTAGCAGTATTGCAACATAATAGTATGCCAATTTGAAATACCATAATTTTTATACTTTTCAGTTCTCACAATGCAATCTTAGAAAATGCATTATATTCCATATCTCATACAAACTTTCTTTTCCTTAGTGGAACTTTAGAATTTTCTTCCCCTTGAGTTTGGGGAGGTGGGTAGTAAGCTGCAAAGTTAGATAATCATCAGATATAGCTCAGTTATAATGTACTGGGTCTGGTACAATGTGTTCTGTATGCATTTTTACTGAACAATGGCCTTGACTGATTTACAAGTTAGCAAACTGGGGTTCAGAGAAGTTGAAGAACTTCTTCAGGTGTCCAAGCTGTGCTCTGATCCAAGTTAGCCTGACTTTAGAGCCACAAACTAATACTATTATTGTATGTATCCTCTTATTACTGGAATGATGACTATGAGGAAAAAATTTGTTCTTACGGGAGGCGACAAAGCTTTTGCCAGATGTTGGTGGTAAAAAGAGCATTTTAATGAAAATTAAAAAACGTTCTATACTTCTCTACTGTAAGTTGCCTGAACAAAACATTAGCTCACTCAGGCCTCAGTTGATACATCTGTGAAATGATACTCCATGTCCTTCTCTGCCAGGTTCATGAAGGTTCTACTGTCCTACAAAGAGACACCACATATACTCCAAGCCCCCCTTTCCTCTTTTTCTCTACTTGTTTTAGTAGACAGTGACTTCAGAAGAACATTTGTATAACAAGGAAACCCTTTCCCAGGCTAATTAAAAATTCAGCAATTTCAAAGAAGAAAATGGGGAAAATATTTAATTCTACCTTTTTGGCTGCTCTGGGTTAGGACACTATCCCCAAGTAGCATTGTTTATAAACCAAAGATCTTTCATCAGTGAAAAAAGACTCTCAGAGGGAAGATTCAGATCTCTTCTGATTTGACCAGACCTTGGTTTGGAAAAAAGCATGAAGAATTTCAGAGATGGAAGTCTTGAGCCCACCCCCTGCTGTTCACCAAGTCAGGGCCAAGGACGACCCCCGCGTGCCCCCACCACCCCTACCCGCTCAGCATGTCCTTTGTCCCCAGTACCTCAGATTAGGCCGGCCCAATGTTATCATTCACCCAGAGAAAAGAACAGCTTTTGATGACCTTTCTTTTGCCTCTTTTCTTTTTTGATCAAGGTGACTTATAAACAGCTGCAATAAAAATGATTTTTTTTTCATAAGCGTCTTCTCAATAATGTCTCCGAGAAAGCAGAGGCTAAAAGATATGTGACATTCATAGATGTTGGCCCCTGAAGCCACAAAAGCCAACACAAGCAATTTCTTCATTTGACCAAAATGAATGGTCACCACAGAAACAAATGTAACTTTGGGATCCCTGATTTGGCTGAGGCAGCTTAAGGGCTCAAACTTAATAGACTTCTCCCAACCGATTAGGATCTCGGTACCGGCTGCATCATCCTGTCAGAGCCGATAGCCAAGTCCAAACCACAGCCTGCCCTTGATCCATGACCTTAGCATACAAAGTAAAGGGATGGAGACTGTCACAGGACTCCTAAGGAAGGAACCTGAAGATGGTGTTCATTTTGCTTAGTGGTCTTTTAAAAAAGACAATTAAGCGTTAAGACTAGATGGATGCTCACATAAAACACCCAACAGTAAAAGCAAATGTTTATATTGCAAAGGCCCAAGAAAAGCCATGCCTAAGAAGGAATTAGCTACTATCATCTACTAGTAGATCATATTACAACTGAATTAATGATGTTTCACATTCACTGTTTTTAAAAAAGAGGGGGAAAAAATAACAGGAGTCTTTTAAGGAGCAGTAAGTGATTTCTATAAACCTTAAAAGTTAAAAGAAAACTCATTAAAAAGAGAATGGTGGTTACAATAGTATATAATTTATAAATCCTTAATTGGAGTATTTTTTTCTTTAAAAAATAGATCTACACTTCAGGTAAATTGCTGTTAACATAATTGTATGGACTGTGAAGAGTATGTGTGTGTGCACATGTGTGTGTCAAAGAGAGACAGAGAAAGACAAAGCCTGCTGTTTGGATGCTTTATACTCTGCTGCTGCTGCTGCTAAGTTGCTTCAGTCCTGTCCGACTCTGTGTGACCCCATAGACGGCAGCCCACCAGGCTCCGCCATCCCTGGGATTCTCCAGGCAAGAGCACTGGAGTGGGTTGCCATTTCCTTCTCCAATGCATGAAAGTGAAAAGTGAAAGTGAAGTCACTCAGTCGTGTCCGACTCTTAGTGACCCCATGGACTGCAGCCTACCAGGCTCCTCCGTCCATGGGATTTCCCAGGCAAGAGTACTGGAGTGGGGTGCCATTGCCTTCTCTGGCTTTATACTCTACATGGTATTTTAAACCATTCTTATTTTAGGCAATTGTTTTTGTAATAGATACACTAAAGGTGATCATTTTATTTTATTGCTAGTCATTGCTGACTGAAGTATTTTGCCAGATGAAAGTAATTATTACAACTATATTACTTTTCTAACCTGTTATGTGTATTGAATCCCAGGTACTCATAGTATGTTATCCTGTTGAAAGAGAAAAGCCATATGATACCGTGCTCTTATCTTAACATATATAGAGACATACAACTGTTATTCCTTTTTTTCCCCACTGTCTGTATTTTTACATCTCCAAAGGTTGCAGGAAAACTCTAGCCTTGTGTTATAAATATACATTTCTTTTATAAAGAAATATAAAAATAATAAAAACAGAATAATATGATAGCAAAGGTCAGTATTATATGCAAAGAAATGCAACAAATCATCTTAAGTCAATGATAATAAAGAAAAGTGATCCATATCATATCCAAGAAGGAAAGGAAGGATTGAAGGAAAGATGTAAGAAAGCAAATCAAGAAGAAGGAAGGAAGGAAAGAAGGAAGGGAGGAGATAGGGAGGAAGAATCAACAAAGCAGAGCTGGTACTGACAAGTTCAATTCCACCAATAAATTGTTGGCCAGCATTAAACATGGCTAATATTTAGGTATTTGAAATCATGTGCTACCTCGATACTTTAGAAATCACTCATGCAGACAGAACTGTACTCTATTTGAGAGCTTTTATTTGGAAACATGGTCATAGGAAAATACTACTAGAAAAAAATAATGTTTATTAGCTTTCTGTTCTGACCAACTAGTTAATCATCTGGCAAATTCCCTTGGAAGTTTCATGCCCTAATGCTGCAGCCAGACAGAACAGCAGCATTAAACCCAGAAGCACAGATCACAGTGGCAGGGCACGTAAAGTGATGGTAGCTGAGTTTTAAAAATGAGAAGAGAGTTTTCCCCTTGATTTTCCTTCACAAACTACAATTCCTCTATCTTCCCACCACACCTGCCACCCCATAATCCTACCCTCGGTGGGTCCTTGAGTTTTCCTCGAGAAAACCATCCAGCCCTCCATAGGGATTTGGTATGGATCCCAGAAGAAGGTAGGAGTCAACCCATTTCACCTGCCAAGTTCAGAGGAAAGCCATGCTCTCAATGACATATATGAGACCTCTATGATCCTGACTTGAACTTTTTTTAGTGATAAAAGACAGCTCTAGGCAAGATTCTTGTCTCTCAGGGGACAGATGGAACTCTGCCATAATGTATTGTGGGTGTGACCCCACCTGAGAATCATAACATACTATGAATTTTTCTTCATTTTTTTCACTTTTTAATTTTTTTAATTGAAAGAGTAGACCATGTTGGCCGGGATCAAAGTCTTCCAAAAAGACTGGCTCATTGGAATTTTGCCATTGTTCCTGCCAAGAGTCCTAAGTGCCATATTTGCTGCTGGAAAAAAAGGAAAAACTTCATCTACAAAGAGACTAATGGACATGTCAGCTCAGTCCTTCTAAAAAGTCTTCCAGGTGCCAGGGTATCTATCCCCTCCTGTGCCCAACTCCAAAGTCCTAACACCATGTTGCCAAGTGGTGGGTGGCAGTGGAAGGCTTTTTCTGAACCCTCAGCCTTATGAGGAACAATGTCTAATAGCTGATTCCATCGCAAAGCTCCCACGTTTCATGAAGCCTACTTGATTCTACACCAAACAAACGATAAAACAAACATAAAACAAATGATTTGCAGTTGCTTCAATCTGCAGGAATGAAGACTCTAATTCACCTGACTCTATAATAGTGAAGTGAAAGTCACTCAATCATGTCCGACTCTTTGCGACCCCATTGACTATACAGTCCATGGAATTCTCCAGGCCAGAATACTGGAGTGGGCAGCCTTTCCTTTCTCCAGGGGATCTTTCCAACCCAGGGATCGAACCCAGGTCTCCCGCATTGCAGGCAGATTCTTTATCAGCTGAGCCACCAGGGAAGCCCCTATCTAAAATAAAGCCTCCTCAAATCTGGTACTCTGACAGCTACGGTAACTCCTGCTGGTTGCAGAGCTCTGCACAACTGCAGCCACAAAGATATTCTTAATGTTTTTCTGAGGGATTGGGGCTTGAGGATGGATAAGGAGACAGGGCAAAGTCAGGAGTAGCCAGTCTGTCTTTGAAAGGACAGAGTCTCTAAAGGATTAGGGCTTGAGGATGGACAGGGAGATGGGGCAGAGTCAGGAGCAGTCAGCCCGTCTTTGAAAGGACAGAGTCTCTAAAGGAGGGAGTGTGGAGAGAGAAGCCTCGAGGGCTCCGGCTGAGACTCCGGAAGACTCCTCTTCCAGGCGGGAAGAAGCACAAAGCAGGAGTGGGTGGCTATCAAGGAGCGTGGTGTCACAGAGGTCAAAGTTTGGCTCCCAGGAGCCAGCTGAGGGCCGCAGACAGGTCAAAGGCAAGTGTTTGCAGAAGGGACCACTGGCCACAAAGGACTAACAGAAGGTCAGTTTCAGCTGTGTGGCAGGCCAAGAAGTGTAAGTACGAGGAAGTTAAGAATAAAAGAAATGGGAAAGCATGGAATTGGCACATCACCTGTTTAAGGTGTTGGGAAATGAAAAAAGAAAATGTGAGGTTACCCACAAGAGGCATCAGGATCATGTAAGTTGAACAGTTTAAAGTGCAAATTATTTGCATGGGAAAACATTATGTTTCTAGCCAGTGTGGGCTTCATTCAAAGTAAATAACAGTTGCATAATTAAACACTGTTGTTAAGTTGCTAAGTTGTGTCCTCCTCTTTTGAGACCCTATGGACTGTGTAGCCCTCCAGGGATTTCCCAGGCAAGAATATTGGAGTGGGTTGCCATTTCTTTCTCCAGGAGATCTTCCCAACACAGGGATCAAACTTGCATCTCCTGCATCTCCAGCATTGGCAGGCAGATTCTTTACCATTGAGTCCAATTAAACATTACATATTTGAGTACTTACAAACAATGCAAATACGATGGGAAGTTTTGTGAAACAAAGAATTATAATAAATAACATTTTTAGCAGGTGCTTTCAACGTTTACATAGTTCTTTCCTATATTCTTCAAAAATCCCATGAGATGGATTTTGTCATTCCTATTTTACAAATGTAAATCAATCTCCCTGGGGAACAATAAGAGTGGTGATGGAATTAGTGTCTTCTGGTGTTACCCTCCTTTCTTTTTTTCCCTTCTATACAAAATCAGTTCTTCAGTGGAAAAAAAAAAAATATTAACTGAAATTTACTTTTAACAAGACTTTTAATACAAACAGAAGGTTGTTGTTGTTTTTTCTTTTTAATGTAAGAAGATCTTCCCATCAATATGTCCCACCAACCATACACCTTTATCTTTATCTCGAGTATTAAACTAGCACCAGCTGATCTAGAATTACTCTTCTCTCTTCTAACAATTCCAACTGCAAAAGTTATGCCATTCCCCTGTGATTCATCACAAATGCCAGCAGGAAAGAAAGGGTTGTTAATATATAAATATCTAATGCCTACTCCAGTATTGTTCTCCTATGTAACACACATGAAGACAACTACTTTTCAAAGGTATTAGTCTTCTCTACACACCTATACATGAAAACTGACATACACATTGCTACCCTGCTGGAATAATAATATCAGTTTTTTTAACACCAAAAAAATCTAATAAAAGGTTTTTACAAAGGATAATTAAGCAAGCTAATATAGTAATAAGTGGAATACACAATAAGAATACGTACTAAAATATCTGCTCTGTGCAATGCAGAACTGGTGTTTTAGGAGATTAACAATTATGATCGCCAGTCCTCTTCTGATTCTATAATACTCCACACAATCTTTTTTAAATTACTTTATTAACCTTTCCTCCTAGCACAGAAGTGCCCGATTATAGATAATATTTCAAAATCATCTGAGGTGTAAGTGTGTTTGATTTGCTCGGTAATTATTTGTCTACTTTATTACATTGGCCGAGCACACAAGCTTCTTGACCAGCTTTATTTCAAGTCCAGTTAAGAATAGGGTCATATCATTTTGTGGATCACTCCCTTTGGGCTCCGACATACATGAAATTTTCATATTGGAAATGGGAACAGTGCATGGAAACATAGTCCATTTTAAACATGGAGAAATCATTCCCTGTCTTGTTATTAAAGCTTCTAGGCCCTGGGCTTAATGGAAGGAACATTGTTCACAAGCAAATGGAAGGTATCTATTCCCCATGTGACTAGGATGCAGAACACCGAAGTCTGAGCATGCAAATGTCCCTCTATGAAGTCTAAAAGCTTATCACTCACATCGCTCTGGTGGCCTTATGCAGGGTCTTTATAAATTTGTTCCTTGTCATTCATACCACTCAGGACAACACTTCTATTTTGATCTGAATCATGAATGCACTTCCAGCTTGTATTTTGACTCACTCAAGGCTGAAAGGAATGGGGAGGGGGCAACCACAAGGGGAGATCACAGACCTTATCCTTTTAATAGGGGTCTGGAAGAAAGAGTAAGGTCTGAAAACTACACTGGGTTTGGCAGAGGGAAAGTTTGCCTCTTTCAACTTTCCAACTCGGTAAATGAAACCAATACTTACCTGTTCTTAAAGATGAAAATGCATTGAGATGAAACAGGGTACACAGCTTATTCTTGAGGGCCACTGCCTGGATAAATGCACAAAGCTGGAGGACTCTGTTTATTGTCCACAATCAACAAATCCTGAAATTTCCATATGTAGCAGGATTCCCGGGCTCTGTTAGTAAGGCAGGATATGGCTGGCCAGCTCAGTCACCCATGGAATTACAGTGTAGGGTATGGATGCCAGTATTTTAGACCCAAACCGAGCATAAAAAACACAAAGTAAAATTCAGTGTCAGCACAAAGTTGACAGCGAATGATTATAACAGCTTCGAAGCTTGAAAAAGAGTGTAAATAACTAGGATCCCCTGCGGGCTCACTCAGCCTGCATACATAACAACCCTGATGGACAGCCTCTGTGGTAAAGTCGGGGAACGAGGCCCCGGGAAGATGCAAAAATTCTGCCAGCAAAGAGCCTTAACTGTCACCTTTCTGACTAAATCAGCTACTTTCATAGAGGGAGAGAAAGAGAACAGTAGGCTATGCCTTCGGAAGACCAATTGCCCCTTTGCCTGGGAAGCGAGGATGTTAATTACCAGCTCATCTGTGGTTATCAAGGCTCTGCAATACACCAGCTTTTGCACTTCACGAACACTGCTCTTCTCCCTGATCTTTAATCCTTGGTGCTTTTAGTCCACAAAAGATTGTTACTCAGAACAACTCTGCTATTTAGAGAATGTAAAAATAAAAGCAAAAAAGAACTGTCTACCCTCCCAAAGTGAACGGTTAACTTACTGGATCACTTTGACTTGAAATTTAATTTTCTTTTCTTTATGTTTATGCACATACACACACCCACCTCCAACAGTGGATTGGTTTCAAATGCCGAAACACGGTAAGCATATCATGGCGTGGGGCCTCCAGCCAGGTGTGAGACCCCAGCTTTGTGAGTCCTGAACCTCATCATCACTTGTACTTAGAAATTCAAAGGAGAAAAGACAGAAATTGAGGTCTCCTGCACACACCTAGCTAGCACGCCACAGGTTTTTAATTCATTTACAAGATAATTAATCAATTAGCAAATGATCCCTTTCCCCTTTGTGATTTATGCTGCATGAGAATTGCATCTCCAAATGAAATGGCAGGCCACTTGTATTGAAACTTTGCCCTTCAAACACATTGGTCTTATTTATCTGAATTGAGCAGATGCTTTGCACTGCCAGCCCATTGTAACCGGACTGTTTGCTATTAGAACCTAAGTAAGATTTAAGCTAAACAGAAGAACATAAATATGACATCCTACAGACATTCATGATGATCTACTGTGCTGTATCATCACCAGCCATTGCTACTTATTCATATAGGAAAAGAGGGAGGAAATACACTTGACATTGCTAAAAGGGGAACCATGGCCACCAGAAGCAAAGGTGAAGATGGAACTTACAGTTATTGGCTCTAGAGTACAATTCTGAGGGTCTTAAAATGCAATTCAATTGCTACAATGTATACATTCTGTTGACAGGCTCAACTACGCCCATTTCTTTCAGCGTTCCATATTCTAACAGGCATCTCTTTGGAAAGCAAAGATATCAAGGAGGTTTTGCTTAGGGGCCAGGATATTTGTTTATGGGGTCTCCCAGATAAGCATCACTGAGGAGAGGGTCTGGCCAACAATTGTGTGATGGAATCTTATCAGACTTCACTCTGATCTGGAAGTGGTCAAAAGAAGAAATGGCAGTGAAATTCCTTTATCACTTTCGAGTTTTCAGAGGCCTCCACTGAGAAATACACACGCTGAACTATGTGTTTTTGGTTTTTTTTGTTGTTGTTGTTGTTCTTTGCACAGCTATTGCATTATGAATCTCTGCATCCTTCCATATTTATACTGCTTCCAGGTGGGATAATAGAAAACATCTTTCCCTCTAGCCAGGGCAGGGGTCTAAAATATTTTCAAAGCAAAGAGGAAGGTCCCCAGAACTATACAAACATTTCAGCAGCCAAATGAACTGAAAGTCTGTTGCTGTGTTTTAAAGTCAACAATTATGCATTAAATTACTCCTGTGTACACAGAACAACAAAGGCATTTTGGGTCCATTTGTACAGGTGAGAAAATGGGTCAGCTATGTAACACTGAACCCCAGGTGTGCATATGGCAGAAAAATTCTGTCATCTATTGCTTCCATGGAGGACTTCTGGGACAGGCTCAGAGCCCCATGTAATCACTTGCCAAGGCTTTAATAATAAAACAGCTACAAGGAAAACTTCCCTAACCCTTTGCTCTGTGGAGAAAGGACTTAAGAATAAAAAAGCATTTGGATGTTTTAAAAGGAACTGTGGAACTTAGTGAGAAAATTAGAGAAAGGCCGTTATAGTGTGAATGAATACCCTTAAAAAACTAACCCCAAACCTTATTCTTTTTATCTTTCTCAAAAAAAGAGTGGTCAAATGTGTACAGAAGGAAACTCTACTTGTTAGCCATGCTGAGCAGAGCTGGATTTGTTCACTTACAGGAATAAAAAACACAACAGTGAATCTTGGAGGCATTATTTCTTAGCAGAATTAGCATAACCCAGCACATCAGAGTATTAAAATTTAAAAAGGATTTCAAACTGTCCTCGTATCATCAGCAGAGTCATGTCACAGATTTTTTTTTATTGGTGCAGTGAGCTAGGTGTAATTGTATCAATATTTTAATGCTTGATGCATATTGCCTGTGATACATTGCTTGCATAAATAAAAAGCACCAATATTCAATTGCCAATGAAATAATCACACACTCTAGATCTTTATTATATCATGCATTATTTAATTACAATAATCAGAATCCTTTTGAAGGTAAAACAAGATTAAAAAGGTTTTGTTTTATTGGATCTATATATTTGATTTAAACTTTACATGTTAGCTTTACATTAAGAATTTATAAGGCATCAGTTCAAATGGTGCTATTATAAGAGTTTATTTCTTTTATAATTAGTACAGTACTCTTAAAGTACTCTGACTACGAGAGATAATATTTCAGTATTTTAATGAGCTTTTTAAGTGTAATTGATGTAACAATCATTGAATTACACATTTCTACCTGAAGAATAATGAAGGAAACATTTTAATGAGAAATTTAATCATTATTAGCAAATGATCTACTAAACTGCCATTTGCTGACATTTAAAAGCTTAATAGCAGAAACTGTATTTCCCTACACCTGCATCAACATCGATGGCGATTACGTTTCTGTTACTCTGATTTCCCAGGTTAACTTTCTACCATTACTAATTTATTTATAAATTTGAGCAAACTTTCTTTAACCCACAGTTGTCAGACCCTTCCAGAAAGCATGGGGCTTGACACTTAGAGGGATAATTTAAATAAATTAGTCCCTTTTCCAGCCTTCAGCAGTTTTCAGCATAAAAGGGCTCTTTCTTGTGAGTATTCATGCTTGCATCAGCTTGATTTTGATGAATGCCCTGCGAATTCCCTGATAGTACCTCAGACAGAGAGATCTTAGACCCATGTCAACAAGGGCATTTAAAGCTCCCTCATTTCCAGAACACATCAGCATTCAGAGAGACACCGATGTGAGTAAGAGGAACCTACTATGCAGCTTTGCCAGCTTCTAGGGTTGGGTTTTACTGCTAGGTTTGCAGGAACTCTCCATGCCATAGGGAGAGATGTTAGAATGGAGTCACAATAGTAAAGTCCACAAGGATGTGTTTGGGGGAGTATAAAAAGATCCGCAAGATAACACTAGGGAGGCACACTATGTAACCTCCCGTAGGTCAGCAGAGTTAGAAGGCAAGCTCAGCCTTCTAACTGAAGAGCTAGAAAGCGCCAAGTTCAAGTCAGCACACCAGTTAGCATGGGTGCAGCAAAGGCCAACACGAAAGACTGTGTGCCTTGCTAGCTCTGTAAGGGTCAGCCATTTCCAGAACTCCTTAATGGGGTACCACTTCTCTCACTGTGAGATTTGTCTGATGTGAATTGTCAGCCTAGAGGACAGAAAGGGTTTGGATAGAAACACACTATTATATATCCGATGCACGAGGAGATCTTTTCATTTTTCTTTAGGTTTGAGTCCTGATTTGAAGTCCTGGCAGTGAGCAGGCAGAAGGAAGGAAAGAGAAAATGAGAGCATTTGCTTCATACCAGCCTCCTGGTGATCATGAAGGTCCCTTTCAGTCCTGACATACTAGGTTTGTCCAACTGCCTACCTTACCGGCTTAGAATTCTCACAACCCTTTGCTTTTTCTCTCATTTAAAGAACTTGTAAACTTCCCTGGCAGTCCAGCAGTTAAGACTCTATGCTGCCAATGCAGGGGGCATGGGTTCTGTCCCTGGTTGGAGAACTAAGATCCCACATGCCATGTGGTGCAGCCAAAAACTAACTAACTTGCCCCTTTCACTTTGTGTGTTGCTATGGAGAAGGCAATGGCACCCCACTCCAGTACTCTTGCCTGGAAAATCCCATGGACGGAGAAGCCTGGTGGGCTGCAGTCCATGGGGTCGTGAAGAGTCGGACATGACTGAGCGACTTCACTTTCACTTTTCACTTTCATGCATTGGAGAAGGAAATGGCAACCCACTCCAGTGTTCTTGCCTGGAGAATCCCAGGGATGGGGGAGCGTGGTGGGCTGCCGTCTATGGGGTCACACAGAGTCGGACATGACTGAAGCGACGCAGCAGCAGCATGGACTAAATATTGGTGTTCTCCTCCCCAACTCATATGTTGAAATCTTACCCCCAAATGGGACAATATTAGGAGATGGGGTTATGGGGAGACGATTAGGTCATGAGGATGGAGCCCTTGTGAATGGCATTAGTGCCCTAATGAAAGAGACACCAAAGAACTCCTTGGCTCCATTTCTGCCCTGTGGAGATACAAAATACAGAGCAAGCATGCTCAGTCGCTCAGTGGTGGTCCCAATCTTTGAGACCCAGTGGATTGTTATTCCACCAGACTGTAGCCAACCAGGCTCCCCTGTCCATGGAATTTTTCAGGCAAGTAAAATTTCAAGGCCATTTCCTCCTCCAGGAGATCTTCCTAAACCAGGGATCAAACCCACGTCTCCCCTGTTTCCTGTATTGACAGCTGGAATCTTTACCACTGAGCCACCTGGAAAGTCTGCATAATACAGCAGCCCAAGACAATGAGCAGTTTTACTTAAATAGCAACACACTGATAAAGGGCAACCACCTGAATTGCAGGATAATTGTGGACACAATTTAATTCTGTCAAAAATGCCACCAAATTCTAGTACTCAAAGAGCGTGCCATTAGTGCAAGGGCATATAGATGGGAGTGGAAGAAAACTAGGACAAGAATTAATTCAAAAGAAAAGTACTGTTTGAACAAAAGCATCAGTATTGTAAATATTGAACGATTCTCTTTTCCTGTATCACTTTGGTTTTATCCATTGTATTGGAATCCCAAAGACGCTAACTCATCCAGTTAGCAAACCAGATATAAACAAATGCCAGTTCTAAAAAAGCACTTCTAAAAGTCTCCATCTAAAGGTTGAGGGAGCAGGAGATGAAAAACATAGAGAAGGTTGACAATGCCCCCTCAGGGCAGCGTCACGTTGCTCCCAACAAAGGTGGGCAGTGACAAGTTCTTCCAATAGCTGCTAGGGCCTGATCCCAATTCAGGAAATTCTAGCAATTACATAAAAGCTTGTAAGGGAGATCAGAAAGCATGTTCAATATAGTGAGCTTCCCCTTCTTTTGCTATCATTCGAGGAAAATTTTTTCACACACGCAAAAAAAATACGAAAGCCCTCTATATAATCCCAAGTAAATATGAGTCCAATTAAAGCCTTGGCAGTACTTCATTGTGCAGCATTCCCAACTTTGATCAAATATTTGAAACACCTACACAAATACCTATGTTTCACATCCACACATCCACCCTAAATGAGTGCTCATTTGCTTGTTACATATACAACCAATTCTCTTTTTGGGTAAACCTCTGTCCATTTACCTGTAAAAGAATAAGGACTCAGACTTTCCTCACTCTTCAGCCTTAATTTCCTTCATCTCTGCCTCTTCATGTCCTATTTCTATTCTTCAAGGCAGGCCCAGATCATACCTTCTCAGTGAAACATTTTGGTCATCACAATGTAAAGGGACTTCCTTCTTTGGGAAAACCATGGTACACGTTGGTCTGTGCAATTTATACATAGTTACTGATTATTTTGCCTTGTATCAGTTATTATTTTTTTAAAAAATACAGATACTTTCTGCACATCTGGATTGTAAGCTCCTAAAAGGCAACGTGATGTTACATATTACAGCTGTTAAGGGAAAGGAACACACTGGCTGCACTGCTGTGTGAACTGAGTAAATGCCCCAAGCTCGGTGCTGTGACCGTAATTGCGAATAAGAGCATCTGCCTCATCAAGTTGTTCTGAGAATGACATAGGCCCCTGCGTGTGGCAGAGCACCTCGCACAAAGAGAAGGCTCAATAGAATACAATCATTCTGACTGTCAGTTACTCTCTGATTGCGCCTCAGTGCCAAGCTCTGTACCTTGCACATGACATGTGTTCACTGCTGGTATGCCTGATTTCCCAATAAGTACCGATCTATGGCTTTTGCCATGTAACGTCTATTCCCCACTCTGTTTAATGGTTCCCTAATTTCTCTATGATGAAACTTGCCATCCCTCTTTTCCTACAGCCTCACTCCACCCTGACTTCACATGGTCCCCTGTCAGCCCATCTTCCCACTGGCCAGATTGAAGGTATCAGAACCCATGCAATGCTATAGGGTTACCTAACAACCAATCTTCCTTTCAATGTTATTCTTTAGCAGGAGTCATTCTAGGAAACCATGTAAGCCTGTAAAACCATCACTACCCCTTTCTAGATTTGGGAGACTTCAAGGTACTGACAGAACACCCCCATTCTACCCTAGCCCTCATCTCCAGCAAAGTTGACAGTTCTAAGGTTGTGTCCAGATGGCCCTCCTCTTTGTAGGCTGAATCAATTCACTGTCATTGGGAATCCATTGGTAGTTAAACATTTCCAAGAGGATTCCTAGTAAAGATATTTGTTTGAAGAGTAGCAGGAGTTCCACTTGAACCAGAAGTGTGTTCAACTGAGAGTTCAGGAACATCTAAGTCTGTTTAAGGGTTTTTGTTAAAAGTTTCTTTCCCTCGTATTTATCAGAAGAATCAGGTCCTCCTGGGAAAGCAGAAACACTTGCGCTGGAGCAGTGAACTCCATCAAAGGTGAGGCCCCTCTGCCAAGGAGAACAGCTAGATCCCAGAGTCATGTGGCTACTTTATCCCATATGGGTTCCTGTCACATGGACCTATTTGTAAATCTGTGAATAAATTCTGATTTCCCCTACTTGTCCACCATATATCAGCTCAAGAGTTACTTCCTTTGAAGTCTGGGGTGGAATGACTGCAATGGTGATGGTGATGGTTTAGTCCCTAAGTTGAGTCCGACTCTTTTGTGACCCCATGACTATAGCATGCCACACTCCTCTGCCCATGGGATTTCCCAGGCAAGAATACTGGAGTGGGTTGCCCTTTCCTTCTCCAGGAGATCTTCCCCACTCAGGGATCTAACCCAGGTATACCTGCATTGCAGGTGGATTCTTTTACTGACTGAGCCACCAGGGAAGCCCAACTGCAATGGGAGGGCAGACAAAAACAGAACAGTTTCACAAAAGCTCACTAAGTTATTCAGGGTTCAAGAAATCAGCAGCAGCAGTAACAACATTTTTATCTTGGATTAAACTCCCCTCAGCAAAGGGCATGGGGAATCTTGGCATAGGAAGTGGTTGGCATCAGCTGTCATGGGGGGTTTCTCTAAGAGGTGAGGATGTCCTAAATTGATGTTCCTGGTACATATAGTAGTACCTTAGGACATCAGACATGGGGAAGATGGACACCTCCATCAATGGACATGAGAACTGTCATATTCACAGGCACCAGGGATTAGTCACCCTTCTACCAGTGGCAGGAAACATAACCAGGGGAAAGAGGAGAGAAAATCAAAGCTATCTTATTCTAAGAGGACTTCATTCAGGAAGCATAAAGTAAAGTGCTCCCTGGAAATTGCCAGCCCCAGACATGTGAGAAAGCCTGAAATTATCATAAAGCATAGAGTGAAGCAATCCAGGAAAATAGTCTTTGCGGATGGCCACAGGGGTTCTGCTCTTCCTCTGGACAGTCTGGCAAATGTTGAGTTACATAAGCCTGGAAAAGCAGCACATTTGGAAACGTGTGGAGGCACGGCTCTGCTAGCCCTGAAGTGAAAGCATTAATTTTGAGCTAAAAAGGAAAAGAAAAAAAGCAACTTTTTTTCAAACCTGACATCCATTTCAATGTTAACAACCTAAAGCCTTTCAAAACACGGTGTGAGGACTTAATACTGCCTTTTATAATGGCTGAAACTTTTATTGAAAATGTTTGGTCCTAGACTCTGCAAGATCAGTCAGACAAAAGTGAGTGACACATTTAAAAGGCAAATGATTCTTCAAAATGTCAAGCCCAGGAACAAATTTTGGAGCTGCAGTTGGTAAAAACTGACAAAAAAAAAAAAAAATACTGCACAGAAGCAGTAAAACTTTTCACCAAGTCCTCAACACTTCATACATGAGTTTGGGGGCCTCAGGTTGAATTGTTTATCTTTCAGATCAAAGCCATGGATCTGTTAAAGAAATGGTAAATCCTATTTGTATGTATTCTTTTAAAAAAATTTATTTTAATTGAAGACTAATTACTTTACAATATTGTGGTAGTTTTTGCCATTCATTGACATGAATCAGCCATGGGTGTACATGTGTCACTCATCGTGAACCCCCTCCCACCTCCCTCCCCATCCCATCCCTCTGGGTTGTCCCAGGGCAACAGCTTGAAGTGCCCTGTTTTATGCATCGAATTTGGATTGGTGATCTATTTCACATATGGTAGTATACATGTTTCAATGCTATTCTCTCAAATCATCCCAGCCTTGCCTTCTCCCACAGAGTCCAAAAGTCTGTTCTTTATATCTGTGTCTCTTTTGCTGTCTTGCATATAGGGTCATTCTTACCATATTTCTAAATTCCAAATATATGCCTTAATTTACTGTATTGGTGTTTTTCTTTCTGACTTACTTCACTCTGTAGAATAGGGTCGTTTCATCCACTGATTCCAATGTGTTCTTTTTAATAGCTGAGTAATATTCATTTGTGTATATGGACCATGACTTTCTTATCCATTTGTCTGCCAATGGACATCTAGGTTGCTTCCATGTTCTAGCTATTGTAAACAGTGCTGCAATGAACATTGGGGTACACGTGTCTCTGTCAATTCTGGTTTCCTCGGCGTGTATGCCCAGCAGTGGGATTGCTGGGTCATATGGCCATTCTATTTCCAGTTTTTTAAGGAATCTCCACACTGTTCTCCGTCGTGGCTACAATCGTTTGCATTCCACCAACAGTGTAAGAGGGTTCTCTTATCTCCACACCCTCTCCAGCATCTATTGCTTGTAGACTTTTGGATCGCAGCCATGCTGACCTGCATGAGATGGTACCTCATTGTGGTTTTGATTTGCATTTCTCTGATAATAAATGATGTTGAGCATCTTTTCATGTGTTTGTTAGTCATCTGTTTGTCTTCTTTAGAGAAATGTCTGTTTAGTTATTTGGCCCATTTTTTGATTGGGTCATATTTTTTTCTGGTATAGAGATGCATGAGCTGCTTGTATAATTTTGAGATTAATTCTTTGTTAGTTGGTTCATTTGCTATTATTTTTGCCCATTCTGAAGGCTGTCTTTTCACCTTGCTTATAGTTTCTTTCATTGTGCAAAAGCTTTTGAGTTTAATTAGGTCCCATTTGTTTCTTTTTGCTTTTATTTCCATTACTCTGGGAAGTGGGTCATAGAGGATCTTGTTGTGATTTATGTCAGAGAGTGTTTTGCCTATGTTTACCTCTAGGAGTTTTATAGTTTCTGATCTTACATTTAGATCTTTAATCCATTTTAAGTTTATTTTTTGTGTATGGTGTTAGAAAGTGTTCTAGTTTCATTCTTTTGCAGGTAGTTGACCAATTTTCCCAGCACCATATGTTAAAGAGATGGTCTTTTCTCCATTGTATATTTTTGCCTCCTTTGTCAAAGATAAGGTGTCCATAGGTGCGGGGATTTATCTCTGAGCTTTCTATTTTGTTTCACTTATCTATATTTCTGTCTTTGTGCCAGTTCCATACTGTCTTGATGGCTGTAGCTCTGTAGTATAGTCTGAAGTCAGGCAGGTTGATTTCTCCAGTTCCATTCTTCTTTCTCAAGATTGCTTTGGCTATTCAAGGTTTTTTTGTATTTCCATAAAAATTGTGAAATTATTTGTTCTAGTTCTGTGAAAAATACCATTGGTAGCTTGATAGGGATTGCATTGAATCTATAGATTGCTTTGGGTAGTATACTTATTTTCACTCTACTGATTCTTCCGATCCATGAACATGGTATATTTTTCAATCTACTTGTGCCATCTTTGATTTCTTTCATCAGTGTTTTACAGTTTTCTATATATAGGTCTTTTGTTTCTTTAGGTAGATTTACTCCTAAGTATTTTATTCTTTTCATCGCAATGGTGAATGAGATTGTTTCCTTAATTTCTTTCTGTTTTCTCATTGTTACTGTATAGGAATGCAAGGGATTTCTGTGTATTAATTGTATACCCTGCAACTTTACTATATTCATTGATTAGCTCTAGAAATTTTCTGGTGGTGTCTTTAGGGTTTTCTATGTAAAGGATCATGTCACCTGCAAACAGTGAGAGTTTTACTTCTTCTTTTCTAATATGGATTCCTTTTATTTCTTTTTCTTCTCTGATTGCTGTGGCTAAAACTTCCAAAACTATGTTGAATAGTAGTGGTGAGAGTGGGCACCCTTGTCTTGTTCCTGACTTTAGGAAAAATGCTTTCAATTTTTCACCATTGAGGATAATGTTTGCTGTCGGTTCATCATATATGACTTTTATTATGCCTGCTTTCTGAACAGTTTTTATCGTAAATGGGTCTTGAATTTTGTCAAAGGCTTTCTCTGCATCTATTGAGATAATGGTTTTTATCTTTCAATTTGTTAATGTGGTGTATCACATTGATTGATTTGCGAATACTGAAGAATCCTTGAATCCCTGGGATAAAGCCCACTTGATCATGGTGTATGATCTTTCTAATATGTTGCTGAATTCTGTTTGCTAGAATTTTGTTGAGGATTTTTTGCATCTATGTTCATCTGTGATATTGGCCTGTAGTTCTTTTTTTGTGGCATCTTTGTCTGGTTTTGGTATTAGGGTGATGATGGCCTCATAGAATGAGTTTGGGAGTTTACCTTCCCCTGCAATTTTCTGGAAGAGTTTGAGTAGGATAGCGTTACCTCTTCTCTAAATTTTTGGTAGAATTCACCTGTGAAGCCATCTGGTCCTCGGCTTTTATTTGTTGGAAGATTTTTTATTACGGTTTGGATTTCTGTGCTTGTGATGGGTCTGTTAAATTTTTCTATTTCTTCCTGGTTCAGTTTTGGAAGGTTATACTTTTCTAAGAATACTTCCATTTCTTCCAAGTTGTCCATTTTATTGGCATATAGTTGCCGATAGTACTTTCTTATGATCCTTTGTATTTCTGTGTTGTCTGTTGTGAGTTCTCCATTTTCATTTCTAATTTTGTTGATTTGATTCTTCTCTTTTTTCTTGATGAGTCTGGCTAATGGTTTGCCTATTTTATTTATCGTCTCAAAGAACCAGCTTTTAGTTTTATTGATTTTTGCTATAGACTCCTTTGTTTCTTTTTCATTTATTACCCTATTTTTTATGATTTCTTTCCTTCTACTAACCCTGGGGTTCTTCATTTTTTCTTTTTCTAGTTGCTTCAGGTATAAAGTTAGGTTATTTATTTGATTTTTCTCATGTTTCTTGAGGTATGCTTGTATTGCTATGAACCTTCCCCTTAACACTGCTTTTACTGAATCCCATTGGTTTGGGGTTGTTGTGTTTTGATTTTCATTTGTTTCTATGCATATTTTGATTTCTTCTTTGATTTCTTCCATGTTTTGTCGGTTATTCAGAAGTGTGTTGTTTAACCTCCATATGTTTGTATTTTTAATAGTTTTTTTCCTGTAGTTGACATCTAATTGTTATCAGAAAAGATGTTTGAAATGATATCAATTTTTTTTAATCTACCAAGACTAGATTTATGGCTCAGAATGTAATCTATCCTGAAGAATGTTTCATGTGCACTTGAGAAAAAGATGAAATTCATTGCTTTGGGGTGAAATGTCCTATAGATATCAATTAGGTCTAACTGGTTGATTGTATCATTTAAAGTTTGTGTTTCCTTGCTAATTTTCTCTTTGGTTGATCTATCCATAGGTGTGAGTGGGGTGTTAAAGTCCCCCACTATTAGTATGTTACTGTTAATTTCCCCCTTCATACTTGTTAGCATTTGCCTTAGAAGTATTGAAGTGCTCCTATGTTGGGTGCATATATATTTATAATTGTTATATCTTCTTCTTGGATTGATCCTTTGGTCATTATGTAGTGTCCTTCTTTGTCTATTTTTGTGGCCTTTATTTCATAGTCTATTTTATCTGATATGAATATTGCTGCTCTTGTTTTTTTCTGGTCTCTATTTGCATGAAATATATTTTTCCAGCCCTTTACTTTCAGGCTGTATGTGTCACTTAGATTGAGGTGGGTCTCTTGTAGACAGCATATATAGGGGTCTTGTTTTTGTATCCATTCAGACAGTCTTTGTCTTTTGGTTGGGGCATTCAACCCATTTATATTTAAAGTAATTATTGAAAAGTATGATCCTGTTGCCATTTACTTTGTTGCTTTGGGTTTGAGTTTATAGACCTTTTCTGTGTTTCCTGTCTAGAGATCTTTAGCATTTGTTGAAGAGTTGGTTTGGTGGTGCTGATTTCTCTCAGCTTTTGCTTATCTGTAAAGTTTTTTATTTCTCCTTCATATTTGAATGAGATCCTTGCTGGGTATACTAATCTGGGTTGTAGGTTTTTCTCTCTCATCACTTTAAGTATGTCCTGCCATTCGCTTCTGGCCTGAAGAGTTTCTATTGAAAAAATCAGCTGTTATCCTTATGGGGATCCCCTTTTGTGTTATTTTTCCCCTTGCTGCTTTTAATATTTGCTCTTTGTGTTTGATCTTTGTTAGTTTGATTAATATGTGTCTTGGGGTGTTTCACCTTGTGTTTATCCTGTTTGGGACTCTCTGGGTTTCTTGGACTTGGGTAGCTATTTCCTTCCCCATTTTAGGGAAGTTTTCAACAATTATCACCTCAAATATTTTCTCATGCCCTTTCTTTTTGTCTTCTTCTGAGATTCCTATGATTCAAATGTTGGGGCATTTAACATTGTCCCAGAGGTCTCTGAGGTTGTCCTCATTTCTTTTAATTATTTTTTCCTCTCTGTTTCATTTATTTCCACCATGCTATCTTCCACCCCACTTATCCTATCTTCTGCCTCAGTTATTCTACTGCTGATTCCCTCCAGAGTGCTTTTGATCTCAGTTATTGGATTATTCATTATTGATTGACTCTTCTTTATTTCTTCTAGGTCCTTGTTAAACATTTCTTGCATATTCTCAATCCTTGTCTCTAGTCTATTTATCTGTAACTCCATTTTGTTTTCAAGATTTTGGATCATCTTTACTATCACTATTTTGAATTCTTTTTCAGGTAGACTCCCTATCTCTTCCTCTTTTGTTTGGTTTGGTGGGCATTTATCATGTTCCTTTACCTGCTGAATATTTCTCTGCCTTTTCATTTTGTTTAGATTGCTGTGTTTGGGGTCCCCTTTCTGTAGGCTGGAAGTTTGTGGTTCCTCTTTATTGTGGAGCCTGCTCCCTGTGGGTGGGGTTGGACTAGTGGCTTGTCAAGGTTTCCTGGTTAGGGGAGCTTGCTCCTGTGTTCTGGTGGGTAGAGCTGGATCTCTTCTCTCTGAAGTGCAACGAAGTGCCAGTAGTGAGTTTTGGGGTGTATATGGGTTTGGCATGGCTTTGGGCAGCCTGTCTTTTAAGGCTCAGGGCTGTGTTCCTGCTTTGCTGGAGAATTTGTGTGGTGTGTCTTGCTCTGGAACTTGTTGGCTCTTGGGTGGAGCTTGGTTTCAGTGTACATATGGAGGCTTTTGGATGAGCTCTTGTCTATTAATGTTCCCTGGAACCAGGAGTTCTCTGATGTTCTCAAGTTTTGGAGTTAAGCCTCCTGCCTCTGGCTTTCAGTCTTATTCTTACAGTAGCCTCAAGACGTCTCCATCCATACAGCACAGATGATAAAACATCTAGGTTAATGATGAAACAATTCTCCACAGCAAGGGACACCCAGAGAGTTTCACAGAGTTACATGGAGAAGAAAAGAGGAAGGAGGGAGATAGAGGTGACCAGGAGGAGAAGGGGGGAGTCAAAGGGGGAGAGACCAATCTAGCCAGTAATCAGTTCCCTAAGTGTTCTTCACAGCCCAGAACACCCAGAGAGATTCATAGAGTTAAGCAGAGAAGAGAAGGGGGAGGGAGGAGACAGAGGTGACCTGGGGGAGAAAAGGGAGAGTCAAACAGGAAGAGAGCAATCAAACCAGTAATCACACCCCTAAGTGAAAATGGGTACTGAAGATTAGATTCTTAAAGGTACAAAATTGATAACAAATACAAAAAAGCAAAGATTAAAAATCTAGAGTAAAGGTTAGACTCTCAAAAATACAATATTAAAAATACAAAACCATAAAAATTATAAAATATATATATATGAAATTTGCTTTAAAAATAGGGTCTTTTTTTGACTTCCCTTGTGGCTCAGCCAGTAAAGAATCTGCCCACAGTGCGGGAGACTTGGATTAGATTCCTGGGTTGGAAAGATCCCCTGGAGAAGGGAAAGGCTACCTACTCCAGTATTCTGGCCTGGAGAATTCCATGGAATGTATAGTCCATGGGGTCGCAAAGAGTCGGACATGACTAAGTGACTTTCACTTTCACACAAGGTAAATAGTAGGTTATAAAAATGAAAATTAAAGGTGTAATAAAGAACTTAAATTAAAAAAAATGAAAAAGTGATAATAGTAAAAATATATCTAAGAATTTCTCTGGAGCTGTTGTGCGCACTGTGGGGTCAGTTCAGTTTCAGATAGGTCCTTGTTCCAGCTTGTACTTGTTCTCAAGGGCTATAGGCCCCCTCCAGTGCTTAGTCAATGTTAACAACAGGGTTTTAATCTGTTGCACCTGTCACTTCCCGAGCAGTTCCCTTTTTTTAATTTATTTTAGCTTCCTCTGTTTGCAAGTCTCTTCAGTGTCTAATTTCTGCCCTGACACAAGGGGGTGAAGGTGGTCACTTATTTAGGCTCACTTGTTCAGTTATGTTGTGGGGAGGGAGGGACAGTGCACACAAATATTGCTGGTGTGTGTGGGGAGTGCTCACAGTGTATGGACTACACCGGGTTTGCCCCAGCTCTCAGTGTGTACTTTCTAGGTCTACACTGCTCAGGCTCCAGGGTGCTCTGCAGGAGCACCGTCCAAAGTGGGCCCTGCGTTTTGTGCACTCCCCAGGTGTAAGCCACTCAGGTTCAGGTTCTCAGGTACTCCTCAAGGGCACAGACTCGTTTGGGCGTGTGTTTTGTGCCCTTCCCAAGTCCGAGCAGCTCAGGCAACCGGGTGCTTGGTGAGCACGCTGTTCCAGGTGGACCGTGCATCTTAATCACCTCCCCAGCCCCAACGGCTTGGTTTTCCAGGTGCACCGCTAGAGCGCCATCTCAGATGTGCCGTGTGTCTCCTCTGGGGAGCTGATCTCAGGCTGTGACCCTCCTGGTAGATGTCAACAGTCCAGAATCCCAGGAAGACGTGGTTAGCAACTGGAAGCCTGATCACAGTTTGCTGGAGGATGCCAGTCTCTGGAGCCGAGATTGCCTCTTGCTTTCCGCTCTGGCTGTCATATGCCTGCCTCTCTGCCTCTGGCAGGGTGGGAGGGAGGGGCCTTGTACTCGGATGGATAGCTCTCCTTTGGTATTCGCTCAATCTTTTGTCCTGTGAGCAAGTCAGGCTACGCTTCAGAGCCTTTTGCAGGAAAGTTCTCTTTTTTTTTTCCTCTCTTACGATCCCACAGTTTGGGTTGCTATCTCACATTAGCTCTCTGATTGTCCTCAGGGCATCCAGGCCCTGTCCATACCCTAAGCAATGCAGCCCATGCCTCCTGTCCAGCCCCTGCTTACTGATGGCAGACACAAGCGTCTGGGCTACTTCTCTGTTGGCAGTTGCAGTTGGGCACGTATTCTGTGTTTTTTTTTTTTTTTCCTCCCAGTTATGTTGCCCTCTGAGATTCCAAAACTCCCCACAGAACTGCCTGTGAGAGGGTTTCCTACTGTTTGGAACCTTTTCCTCCTTTACGACTCCCACCCCAGGATGGGTCTCTGTCTCTCTTTTGTCTCTCATATTTTGTCCTACCTCCTTTCGAAGAGAATGGGCTGCCTTTCTGGCCTGGTGTCCTCCGCCAGCGTTCAGAAATTGTTTTGTGGAAGTTTCTCAGCATTCAAATGATCTTTTGGTGAATTTGTGGGGGTGAAAGTGGTCTCCCGGTCCTATTCCTCCTCCATCTTGGGACCACCCCCGGTAGGTCCTATTTGTTACTATAAGAGCAAGTCCATGGAGTGCCCTCTATATAGCTTTATCCCTGAGTGCTACAGAATGGAACTGGGATCACGGGGTAGACCAGTATTACCAGGACAGATTCTCTAGACACTTTCTTTGTACACCCCAATTCTGCCAGAAACCACCCATTTCTTATTCCCAGCAAGTGCACATAGGTCCCGAAGGTTGAGAAAACTTCCGACTCATCAGGTTTCCTAGTTCAAAACATAACATTCAGTTTTGGGGTCCTGAATCTTTGTCCCCAACACAAAGCCCCTAAATGAGCAACAAGATAAGCTGACATAACTTCTTACCAAGATGGAGTAGAAAACGATCACGTTGAATCTCTGCCTGAGACAACTAAAAACACTGGACAATAATAATGGTTTTCAAGGCATTAGATATCAGGCAATAGACAGTGATCCCTCAGTGATGGGAACGACTGAGCCCTACAACTGCCATGTATTTGGGCTTTGAGAGTGTTTTCAGTCTGTAGTACAGGGAGAAGGGCACCCAGGCAGAGCCCACCCAAACCCCGCAGTTGAGACAAAGAGGAGTGTGGGGAGATACAGGCAGGCAGCTAGAACAAGTAAGACAGAGAGCTGAAGAGGAAATGGCTGCACAGGAAAAGAACCTTGGAGATCTGTAGAGGGGCCCTGGAGAATTTAGCAGAGTACTTATCAGCACAGGCCTGGGATGAAACTACCTGAGGATGGTGAAAGAATTGACCCAAGGATTAGAGAAAACCCTGCCTTGTGCCCATACAGGGCTGGGAGAGTGCGTGTTCCCACCAGCAAGACTGAAAATTCCACAATTCACAGAGCACTGTAAAGAGTGCACAGAAGTGCTTGCCTCACTAGTGCGAGATAACTGCCCTAGGCTAAATACTCCTCTGGACTCTCAGAACTCAACTTTCCAGGTAGCTCAGTGTTAGTCACTCAGTTGTTGTCCATCTCCTTGCAACCTCATGGACTGCAGCCCACCAGGATCTTCTGTCCATGAAATTCTCCCGCAAGAATCCTGGAGTGGGTTGCCATTTCCTTTTCCAAGGGATCTTCCTGAACCAGGGATGGAACCCAGGTCTCCGGCATTGCAGGCAGATTCTTTACTGTCTGAGCCGCCAAAACAAAAGACAAAAATAGGTATGGAAATACAAAAATAACCAGGACCCAACAGGGCAAAATGTTACTAGATGTGCAAAGGATCTAAATGAGCAGTGAAATCAATCAATTAAAACAAACCCAAAATTGATACAAGAGTTAGTACTAGAAGACAAGGTCATTAAAACAGCTATTATAACTGTATTCTATGTGTTCAAAGAATTAAGAAGAGATATGAAGGATAAACGGAGAAGGCAATGGCACCCCACTCCAGTACTTTTGCCTGGAAAATCCCATGGACGGAGGAGCCTGGTAGGCTGTAGTCCATGAGGTCGCTAAGAGTCGGACATGACTGAGCGACTTCACTTTCACTTTTCACTTTCATGCATTGGAGACGGAAATGGCAACCCACTCCAGTCTTCTTGCCTGGAGAATCCCAGGGATGGGGGAGCCTGGTGGGCTGCCGTCTATGGGATCGCACAGAGTCGGACACGACTGAAGTGACTTAGCACCAGCATGAAGGATAAAAAGACCAAAAACTCCTACAGATAAAAATGTACTGGGATGGAATTAATAGCATACTAGTCATTGTTTTGTAAAACCAAAAGCAGGTTCTTAGAAAAAAAATCAATAAAACGGGTAAATTTTCAGCTAGAGTAATTAATAAAAAAAGAGTGTCTGAAAACACAGATCCTCACTTTTAGAAAAGGAAGAGGTGACTAAGTATTTTAGTCTACTGGAAGGATAGGGAATATTATATCAAATTTATATTGATAAATTCAATCACTTAGACAAAAATGAAAAAATTATTCGCAGAAACTATTAGAACTTGCTCAAGAAGAGAAAGATAATTCTAATAATCTTATGGCATTAAAAATTTTTTTTTGCAGCTTAAAACTCTCCCACAAAGAAAACTGCAAGACAAGATGGATTTACTGTTGAATTCTTCCAAACATATAAGAAAATAACACCAATTTTTAAACAAACTCTTTCACAAAATTGAAGAGAAGGAAATAATTCCCATCTCATTTTATGAAGTCAGAATTACCCCAATAGCAAAACCAAAAACAGACATTACAAGAAAACTGCAGATGAATATTCCTCATGAACATAGATGTAATTTTTAAAAATTCCAGCAAATGGAATTTTGGCCTGGAAAGACTCTGTTTGATGAACCAAATACATCAAAGCTAATGAGACATCAGAGAGTTAGTGACTTTGACTGTATCATGTTGTCAACATCCCCAGTAAAACAGCATTTTAAATAACTAAGTTTATCCTTTCCACAAAGTCAAAAAAGCAGTTCTTCTCGTTGTTCACTAAGGTGACCATGTTTTGGATATGGAGAAGATATAAAGTAATGCTTTGTGCACAGATTCTGGAGTCAGACTGCTTGAGACTGAGTTTCAGCTCCACCTCATACTAGCTTTAGAATTGGGGAATATGATTCAACTTCCCTGTGCAAGAATTTCATCCTATGCATCAGTTTCATCTGCTGTAAAATGGAGTTCATAATATCTCTTTCTCTTGGTGATGCTGTGAGGAATAAATGAGTTATTCCTTGTAGGACACATGGAGCAGTAGAGAGCTACATAGAGAACTTAGTTGGTGCTTACCAGGTCTAGCCAAGGGCAGTAGTATGCTTCCCACGTGGCTCAGCAGTAAATAATCTACCTGCTAATGCAGGAGATGTGGCTTCGAACCCTGGGTCAGAAAGGTTGCCTGGAGAAGGAAATGGAAAAATCCAGAATTCTTGCCTGGGAAATCCCACAGACAGAGGAGCCTGGAGGGCTATAGCACATGGGGTCACAAAGAGTCGGACATGACTTAGCAACTAAGAACAAAATTGTGTAAATAGCCATGAAAGACATACATTGAACTGAGTATTAGAGAAACTTATGCTGGGTGGATTGATCAGGAAGGAAGTAAGGGATGAGCACACCACCAAAAGTCATGAGTATAAACAAGTACTTAGCAGCCATAAAGATTATTGGTATTTTCCAGAAACTGTGATTAAGATAATATGTGCTGAATGTAGAATGTATTTTTGTGGAATGCAGGTAAGGGGGGAAAAAGAGGAAGGGTTATACAACAGAAGAGTAAAAGCTGGAAATTGAGAACAGATGATGCAGAGCTTTGTGTGCCATGAGAAAGCAGTACAATTTGATCCTGGTCGAGATAAGAAACCATTGAAGAATTTAATGTCAGAGAGTGTCATAGCCAGATATCTATTTTTAAAGATAATTTGGGGGAAAGTATGGAAAAGAGATCCAAGAGAAGGAAGGTAAAGTCAGGAGAACTTGCTAAGAAGCTGCATTAGTTTCCTGTTGCTGTCATAACAGATTCTCAAAACGTTAGTGACTTAAGACAATACAAATTTATTTATTATCTGCCAGTTCTGGGGTTCCAAGTCTGACAGAGTTCTCACTGGACTGAAACCAAGGTGTTGGCAGAATTGCCTGCCTTCTAGAGGCTCCCTGGTGGCTCAGATGGTAAAGAATCTGCCTGCAATGCAGGAAACCTGAGTTCGATCCCTGGGTCAGGAAGATCCCCTGGAGAAGGACTGGAAACCCACTCCAGTATTCTTGCCTGGTGAATTATATGGACAGAAGAGCCTGGCGGGCTACATACAGTCCATGGGGTTGCAAAGAATCAGACATGCCTGAGTCACTAATACTTTTACTTTTACTTTACCTCGTTTCCTTAGTGTAGTGCTTATCATGTTTGCCTCTCACACAAAAGGTCCCCACTATGAAACTGGGCTTTCCTAGAGGCTCAGACAGCAAAGAATCTGCCTGCAATGTTGGAGACCTGGGTTTTAATCCCTTGGTTGGGAAGATCCCCTGGAGGAGGACACGGCAACCCACTCTTGTATTGTAGCCTGGACAATCCCCATGGACAGAGGAGCCTAGCGGGCTACAGTCCATGGGGTCGCAGAGAGTCCGACACGACTGAGTGACTAAGCACAACACAGAGGCTCTAGGGTGGACCCATTTCCTTGTCTTTTCCAGCACCTAGAGGTCACCTGCTTTCCTTGGTTTGTGACTCTTTCCTCTGCCTTCAAAGCAGCAACAGAAGGTTGAGATTTTCTACATCAGGTCACTCTGGCTTTCTTTTATGCCTCTCTTTTCCACTTTTAAAGACCACTGTGGTTAAAATGAACTCACCCCCAGTTATCCAAGACAATCTCCCCATTTTGGGATCAGCTTATCAGTGATCTTACTTCCCTTTTGCCATGTAGCATAATCACAGGGTCTGGGGACTAGGACATGAACACCTTTCAGGGGCCATTACTCTTCCCATCGCAGAAATTATTACAAAATCTTAGGTAGGATGTTATAAGGGCCTAAATAAAAGTTGTTGCAAAAGAAATAGATAGGAGGGAACCTATTAATATTTAATATTAGAGAGTGTTTAGTTGCATAGTTCCCTTGTAACTCACATGCCATGGGGCAACTAAGCCCAAGCACCACGGCCACTGAGTCCTGACTGCTCTGGAGCCTGTGAACAGCAACTACTGAGTCTATCCACACACAACTACTAAAGCCTGCATGCTTAGAGCCCATGCTCTGTAACAAGAGAAGCACAGCAAAAGAAGACCCAGTGCAGCAAAAAATAAAGTTTTTAAAAAAGAGTACATATATTCATATGGTGGGGGTGGTTTGGGGTGGACAGAAGACATGAGGGAGAGAAGGCAATTAAGGATGTCTCCTAGTTGGTTAAATTTGAAAAAAAAAAAAAAAACTTGGTGAAAGCTTATGCTTTTATTTTGTGGGAAAGATTGAAGGCAGGAGGAGAAGGGGGCGATAGAGGATGAGATGGTAGGATGGCATCACTGACTCAATGGACAAGAGTTTGAGCAAATGCAGGGAGATGGTAAAGGACAGGGAAGCTTGGCATGCTGCAGTTCACAGGGTCACAAAAAGTCGGACACGACTTAGTAACTGAACAACAACATTCTGAATTCAGTTTTCAGTATGTGAATATAAAGATCTCATGGAACATGAAGGGTGAGATGTCCAAAAGGTTACTGGAAATTGGAACTGAAGTTCAGAAAAGCAGTAATGCTGATGACACTGGCATGTACAATAAGATTTGAAGCCTCTGAGTAGCTCGCTGTGAGTTACAAAGTTCACTGAACACATTTGCACACATATTCACACTCAATACCAGCAGTTTTCATTGGTACAAGTGGATGTTTAACATGAAAATATAAGACATATCCTATAAATAAATTGTAAGTGATCTACTATACCTACAGCTGAATCTTGGCCAGTAGTTCATAAGAGTAGCAAAGACTTAGGAATCTAAGGGTGAATCCCCACAGAGGTGGCCATCCCAAGTCCAAAGAAGGTAGAAATGAGGTCAGGACGTGTTCTAGCTTAGGAAGCAGAAAACTGCCACATGGCATGCAATCTGTGACTTTCCAGCTCCAGGTTCTCATGTTTTGTCTCTCACTGAAACACTTTTGAGAATGTATATATATATATATATATATATATATATATATATATCCCACTGGAAACCAGATTTCTATTTAAGAATTATGGCATCTCCCTATTTTTGTGAGTGGCTTTATCTATGTATATCTTAAAAAGACATTGTATATGGGAAATCTCAGCAACTTCCCTTTGAATTTTCTGTGAGCCTAAAATTGCTTTTAAAAAGAGTCTTTTAAGAAAAGTTAATATCTGAGGCACAACAACATATTGATTCAGAATATTTCTCCCAAAGCTCCATGGTTTTAAGAATATTCATTTCATTAATTAAGAAACACAGGTGGTATGATACTGGTAATATACCAACAAATAAGGGTGACTTTAAAAACCTCTCAAAGAAAAGGCTGCAGGCGTTATACAGGTCTGTTAATTCACAGCACTGCAAATGGTGTACCAGAGAAACCTTAAGGAATGAAGCATCCTGTAACAAAAACTTAGAATTCCATGTAAGTGGCTGGGGGTGGTTGAGAAGGCAGGATGGAACTGTCCATTTAAATATAGGATCTTGATTAATTTTCTTCGATAGTGGAACCATAATAACCAAAAATAAGCTCGCTGGTGTAGCTGTGGTGATGTATGAGTTGGAACGCATGGCGTGTACAAAGGTGAGTAATAAAAGTGAAGCAAACGAGCAAAAATATATCAAAAGTGATGAAAATTATGTGTTTTCATTGTTAAGAGATGTAGTGAAACTCTCATCTGGCAAATTCCAATTCAGCATTTCCTTGATATATCTTTTATAATTTTCACTCTAATTATAATGAAAATCATTTTTCAATGTAATTTTGCAATAAAAATGTTTTTTATTTCTCATTACATAAGAACATGATCTGGTACAGTTCCTGAGCAGGCTTACAATATGCATGCTCTATCTTCCCTTTCTTACCATTTAATCTCTTCATAGTCTACAGATGTCAAGAGGTTCAGATTAAGCTTGTTAAAGATCTGCTTCACTCGAACTCACTGATGATTATTTATTTAGCAGTTTTATGTAACCCTGTCATTGATAAGCACTCTATTAATTTGCCGAGGGACAAATCAACACTAGTTATTTTTCTACCGGCTATTAGACTCCGTGCTGCTGTTTGTTACAAACCACTTGCCAGTTAATTATAAATTATGGGTCCTCTTTGCCTATATTAATTGATATCTTCTCTGCCTTTGTAATACTAGACAAATAAATTGAAGGCAAGATTTATTAAGCAGTGTATGTCTTGTGTCTCTTGATTAGTATTCTTTACTTTTTTTTTAACATTTATACTTGTTTATACAGATTTGACAGACCGATGCATTACAGAAATGATCTTTGGTGTTTTTCTCAGTAAAGAAAGAAAAGATTTAATAAGCTTCCTACAAATTTATTTCAAATCACCCACAATTCAGTGTAAGCAATTCCTAAAATGTCTTTTGCTTTTGTGCTTACAGACTGGTGACAGCAGTTTCTCAATTATGCAAAAGCTAATATTCAAATGGTTTTAAAGTCTATATACATAGTTGCCATAAGACAAATAAATATGATGCATATATACCTTAAAATCTGTATCATTTTACACACGCAATATCTAATGTCTCTTCATCTTATTGAATGTATACATTCTATTACACATGCTCTTCATATGTATGAGATATGTTTTCTCTACTTTTCTCATTTAAACAATCTGTAGGTGTAATATGTAGTGACAAAACAAACAGTAGCCATTTTTAATTTTCAGAAGCATAAGTTCTAGATGGCACTTGTCACAGGACATTTACCTTTCCAAGCATAGCCCACAGAAAATCTAGAGTCAGATTTTGGCCAGGTAGGAAGAAAAAGAACATTTTATAAAAAGAGCCTTCATTTGTTTGCTCCCTGGACAGTGTCAAACATAGAAGAATTGCAAATTTAATGGAAGGATTTCTCCAGAGGGTCATTGGACTCTATTCTGATTTCAGAGGGGTTTAGAATCTAGTTATCTGCCAAAAATTCTGAGTCTCTAAAATCCTAATTTTGTACATAATTTCTCCATGTAATTGACAGTTTTGACCCAAGTCGTGTTTGCAATATCTTGGATTCCTAATAAGTCCCTATCTGACATAAATTCAGAAAATGGACAGCTTGCCCATTGGAGTAGGCGGGTTGTTTTTCCATTAGTTCTCATAGGAAAGGAGAGATATATTGGTCAAGCAAATCTTTTCCTATTTTCAACTCACACATAATTGAATCCCTTCTCCAACATATTCATGTTTGAAGATTTAAAGACTTCCCAATTAGAGGAAGTCTTCAGAGTAAAATAAGCTACCTCACTCAGAAAACAAGCGCTCTGCTAATGTGTTGTGAAGCTGACCTTGAGCCACTTAATAATGAGATTTCAAGAATCATCTCCTCCTATATACCATACTACCTTTTGTTAGCTGTTTCTGGGCACATCTCCCAGTGGATGTCATAAGTGATAGGATTTCCTGATAGCCTTGATTTATTGGATTATGCAGAAAATATGCTGTTAATCAGCCCTCACCAATGTATTATTTTGTCTGTATATCCTCCATGTTACCCTTCCTACCATTTACCATCTCACTGCTCAAAATCTCTGCCCCCATGGACAAACAAGATCGGGGAGGAGTAAGATTTAAGTTATTAGTCACAATGTGAAGTTATTTTGATTAGCTGTGGAATGGAGTTGACACAAACCTCTCAAATAAATCATTTTGACTGTTCACGTTTCATATATTCACATCACTTTTGAACTCAACCACATGGTCAACCTATTGCTTGTTGAACCACAGTGTATTATTTTTAATGCTTCATACTATTTTACCGTAACCCAGTGGCTCTCAACTGGGGGCAATTTTACTCCATAGGGAACGTTTGGCAAGGTCTGGAGACATTTATGGGGAAGGAGAGGTACTTCTATGGGCATCTGGTGGGTAAAGAACAGAGATAATGCTAAACATTTACAGAGTGCAGGATAACCCTCAAAACAAAGAATTAAATAGTCCCAAATGTCAATAGGGATGAGGCTAAGAAGCCCTACTCTAACCCCTGGAAATAAATCTTAACTTACTTTCTTGAAGAAATAATGATCAGTCAACCACAAGTTTGGAGGGAGAAAGTTTAGAAATCTAATCATGACTACATTTTCTTACATTGTGTTCTAAGTCACTTCAGTTGTGTTCAACTCTACAATCCTATCGACTGTACCCCACCAGGGTCCTCTGTCTTTGGGATTCTCCAGGCAGCTGGAGTGGGTTTGCTATGCCCTCCTCCAGGTGATCTTCCCCACCCAGGGATTGAACCCGCATCTCTTATGTCTCCTGCATTGGCAAGTGGGTTCTTTACCAGTAGCGCCACCTGGAAAGCCTTTTCTTACTTTGGGTGACCCAGAGACACTGCCTCATGCGCCCACTGATAAAGACCTGAGGGGCTCAGACAACACTGGGTTTAAAATGCTCACACTAAGGAACTGAAGTGAAGCGAAGCTTCTGTGAAGCTTGCTGTGTGTTTCCTCATAAAAACATTATCAGAAATGCATTGAAGGGAAACATTAAATTCAGTTCTATTCAAGTCAGTTGAACTAGGAGCTCTGAATTGCTCAGCAGTAGGACAAGAAGGAGAGATGAGTTCCAGGTCAGGGTGAAATGGAGCAGAACCTTGTGGCCCTTACCCCCCATGTCCTCAGTCTGCCTTTTGTCTGAGGAAAAACTTTAGCCAAAATACAAATTTAATCAGAGAAGTGAGAAAAGGCAGAAATAAAGGAAAACAGTCAAAAGAGATCAAATAATAATAATTCAGTCATTAAACAAAGTCAAGAATCTTTAGTTCCTTCTCAAAGGCTATAGACAATATTCTGAGCTATATTCCTTGAGCTTTTATAGATACTAAAACTCCCACCAGGTAGAAGAAGCTAACTACAAGATGACAGGACTGTAGCCATGACATAAGCAGTCACAATTCTGAGAGCTGGCCTCAAAGAAATTGGAACAAACTGCCCCTGGAATTGAAGATTAACTGTACTGAAAACACTCAAGATGACACTGAGCAGACCACCACACTGCTGATGATTACTGTCAGCACTGAGCTGTTTCTACATGTAGCCCCCTCCCTCCACCTCTCAAAGCTCTTGCTCACTGAGTGTTATTTGAGGGGAGTCAGCCTTTGGACAGGAGCCTGCCCCCCTCCCAAACCCATTGCTAGCATCCAAAATACAGCAAACTTCCATTTCCACCAACCTTGCCTCCTTATTGGCTGTTGAGCAGCAAGCAGCTGGACCCCCACCTTCAGTTACAATGGAGGCAATCGGGTCACTGAGGGCAAATGCAGTAGAGAAAGCACGGTGGACAAAAGGACAGGAAGTAGATTTTAGTGCACCTGGGGAAATATAAAAATTTACTAACATGAGCTCTAAATGTTTTCATTCAACAATTATTTACTGACATCCAGTGGGTATACAGTACTATGTAATGTTAACAGTTGTCTTCCACCTTCATAGCTCCACCCCAAAAGTAACTTTAGCACATAATCATGCATAATGATATATACACAGTATATGTTAATCCATATTTTCAATATTAGTAAAATATAATTTCTCATCTAAAAATCTAGATATTCTAATATTATCTAATGTTTTAATATTATCAAACATGCTCTTTCTAACCCTTGATGCAAAAACATCACTTTGAAGAGTGCTGCCCTAGGAGTCACAAATTCAGTTCTTCACATGTACACCACCAGTTGGTGGTCTTCATGAGGTCAGCACTTACATCTTTTTCCTTGTGTTACTAGGGCTCACAACAAAATAGGGATTCAATACCTGTTTTATTTGATGAATAGAGTTGGTCTATAAGGAGTTGATCAAGTTAAATGGAATATGACAGGTGCACCCATAGCTAACTATACTACAAGGTGGAATTTTAACACAGTAGTGATTAAGAAAAAAGCAGATTTGCTTCTGTAATAGACATTTCCAAGACCTACTCTGAAGCTTGACTGAGCAGTGCACAAATTTTCCCTCTATTAATATTTCTAATTCTTAGGTGGTCCTTGGAAGATGATCACAGAAGAGTGCTCAATTAAGTTTTATAAGATTTAATTAGCTGATTCCATACTGCAGATAGATCTAACATTGGACTCCACTGGACTTCTAGATTCCTCTAGGATCGAGATAAAACCATTCAATTAGGAATCACATATACCCCTCTCTCTCCAAAATGAGTTTAATTCTTTATTTAAGTCAAGCAGGATTCTTTGGCTTATCCCTTCTTAAACTAATAAGCTTTTTCAATCAATCTGTAACCATGGTTGACATATCATCAAATACATTTATCCTGCAAAAATTTTAGCCATTATCATGGCACTTTTAAAGTCATTTGGAAAAACTTAGTATGCTTGGTAAGCCATTTGGTATTGTTTTGTTTGTTGGAGTTTATGAATAAGTGGACTGAACCAAAAGGTGAGTATAGTCTCACTTTGGACAAGCAGGGAATTTTCTGCATAGTGATAGAATAAGTCATCACTACCCTACTTCTGCAACAAATTAATTTTACTGATTTATTCATTAGTTTAACTTTCAAGTGTTTTGTAACGTGGAACCTCCTTACTCACTAATACTGAAGGGAACCTGTGTAACTCTTGAATATAAGTCCTCTATGAAATAAGTTGAAGGAATGACCTCTTAGTGAAGGAGGCTTTAGCTTTCTCTCTTACCTTAGAGGACCAAGCCTGTTATATGGCACGTTTCCTCTTTCCCTTAATATCATTAAACTTGTGTGACATTCACTGCACACTTACTATGTTCAACGAGTTGCAATTTCATAGAATCTGCCACTCCTGGAGAAAACTGCTTCCCCAAACAGTCTGAACGCACAGATACTGTCCAGTCAGAGAGCCGTCAGATAAAGTCTTTTCCTTTGTATAGCTTGCTGAATGTAACTATTGATGATAGAACTGTGAAACTGTACTACCCCAAATTACTGAGCAATATCTGTTTATTGACCTAATAAACGCAATATGGATTGAATGTCTGGCACATAGTACACTCTATATAATAACACACCAAAAACGATCCTATTGTTATCTCTATCTTAAAGGTAAGGAAACAGGAATGAGAGATTAAACATCTTGCTACAGTAGGTCACAAGGTATAAGAAGGAGCAGGTACCCTAAGGGGCAGAATCTGCACTTATTTAGCGATACATATAATACTAAAGTCATTATTACATGAAAAACCAGTCCACTTTAAAAACCAATGTACATCTGATGGGACTTTAGAGTTTGATTGCAGAATTCTCTGAAAGAGGGTTATTTGGGATGTAATTAACATGACAAACAAGGGAAAGACACAAGTTTAGCAAAAAGCTCACTTTGAGTGGATAAATTTCTCTTTTTCTTTTTTTTTTTTTTTATTTTAACAAGAAAGCCTGGATAAAAAGCACATAAAATAACTGCTGACTGAGTGGAGCTCTTGAGCTAAGGGCTTGTGCTGCGAAAATTCTACTTTGTCTAGCAAACACTATCAGACAGAAACCTTGAAAGAGGAACATTTATTTTTCTCATTTTCTAAAACAACAACAATAACAACAACAAACCCACCAGCTCTGACCCCATGACCTCCCTGATAAGACACAGGGAAAGACACACATGGGAAGGAGGAATACAGAAGCCAGCTTCCACTCTGCCAGTGGGTGCTCTTGTTCCCAGCATCTGGGAGTAGGGAGGTGAGTGGATGGATACATGGGCAGGATTAATTGAGAGGCACTTCTAGGTGTAAGCTTCAGAAAAGTAACCCAAATCCTCTGTACATCAATCAATCAATTCCCTGAAAATTCAGTTCGTAAAGAGTCCTGGAATGCAGGAGACCCTGGTTCGATTCCTGGGTTGGGAAGATCCCCTGGAGAAGGGAAAGGCTACCCACTCCAGTATTGTGGCCTGAGGAATTTCATGGGGGGTCTCAGAGAGTTGGACACGACTGAGCGACTTTTACTTTCACTTCCCCACAGTGAAAACAGGGATTTCATGTCACCATCTCTTCTGTCACTAAGCCAGTATACTATATACTATATAGACTAAAGGCTATACACTAATCCTCTCCTTTTCCAAACACAGCCACATTCAAAAGAGTGAAACTTGCCGCTCAGTCATGTCTCTTTGTGACTCCATGTACTATAGCCCTCAAGGCTCCTCTGTCCATGGGATTCCCCAGGCAAGAACACTAGATGGGTTGCCATTTCCTTCTCTAGGAGATCTTCCCGACCCAAGGATCAAAGCCAGGTATCCCGTATTGTAGGCAGATTCTTAACCGTCTGAGCCACCAGGGAAACCCCAGTCACATTCAAGAAGAAATCAAATGCAGTGACTGGTATTAATATGATTTGGAGGAAACTGTGATTGCTCCTAAAAGGCAACAGTTGAGTGATGGAGACCATGGGCTCTGGAGTAGAACAAAACCTTCCTCAAATAGTAACTCCGCAATCTACTGACTGTGTAATATTGGGTCATTATACCTCTCTGAGTGTCTGCTTTTCCTCTTTAAAATAAATGTAATTCCTATGGGTCCAGATTTGAGAGGATTAAATGAGACAACATGGGAGCACATTGCTTGGCATACTGTGGAGTATGAAAAAAAATGTGAATTGTATTATTACATTAGTCCATATCCTCCAAGAAACAGATGCCAAGATGGGATTCAATGTGTAAGAAATTTATTAGAGGAAACATCTGTGAAAGAAAATGGAGAGAGAGTCTGGAGAGACAGTGGAGCCTTCAAGACATGATATAGTGACCACGAGTGAAGGAGAGATGCAAGGAAAAGAAGACTGAGAGAATCTCAAGCCACCGTGCATCAATTTCTAAGGAAGGTCTAGTAAGCCATCATGCAGTCCTTGCACCTAATTTGCCCATCAGAGGATTCTAACTCTACTAGGAAAGAACCTGCTTCATTAACAGGGCCAGGCTAACTCAGGCTAGAAGCAGCCTGTGAAAAGCACAGACTGTCACAGACTACACTGGATCACCATTGTAGCATTTGAGGTTCTGGATCAGTTCTGTTCCTGTCATCAAAGAGGTACGTTCTCATAGTAACCACAAGTATTATTCAATGCAAATCTTTGGGCAGACCACATGTTACTGCTTCAGAAAAAGCAGAGGAGGCAAATAAATAAATAAATCGGAACGATGGTACACATAGGGTGCTGTGTTCAGTCGCATCCAACTCTTTGCAACCCCATGGACAGTCACCCATCAGGTTCCTCTGTCCATGGGATTTCCCGATCAAGGACTGGGTTACCACTGAAGTGGGTTACCATTTCCTCCTCCAGGGGATCTTCCCCACCCAGGGATCAAACCTGTGTCTCCTGCATCTCCTGCCTTGGCAGGGAGATTTGTACCACTGAGTCACCAGGGAAGCCCACATATAGAGTACTATATAATATAAAGCAATGACAAAGTCAGGGCACATTTTAGGTTATGTGTTTATTACAAAGATGGAAAGAAAGTCACAGGAATATAAAGGGATGCCATTTCAAATTCTAAGATGATTCTTACTCTGATTAAAAGCAAGTTATAAAAGCAAACAATTCTTCAAAACTGCTTTTTGTCAATTCCTTCCAGCTTAGAACTGACTTTCACAAATAGCTAGATTTCCATAAAATTATTATTATTCATTTTTTTCCTCTGATTACATGATTGTGTAGGTTTCAGCTCTTTTTCTGGTCTTGCACCTCTTTGAGGATCTGAGGAAAGTGCTCATCTTCTCTAGCACCGCTAAAGTGCACAGACACCCATGCAAAACAAAGGGTACAATTCCAGAGGGCTTGTGACCCCTCTAAAATCCATCGCTGCAAGGCTTAACAGGACTTAGTGCTTAAATCTATAAAGGTATTAACCTATATGCTTGTAAACAATATTACAATGCTTGGACTAGGTTCTTCTGTGGGTTAAGACAATCAACCAGATAGTTCTATGATGGCATCATCTTGCTTTTTGAGTTCAACATCTCAGTGCACACTAAGGCATCACAACCAAGCCATACTGAACTGGAACACCGTACGCAGATATACTGATACATTTCATAAGCAGTGTGCTTGCTTGGGTAAGGAGGTCTTCCTTATCCCTTTGTTTCCCCACACAAGGTGTCCAGTTTGGGATGGAGGTCCACACACTCGAGGATATTCAATTACACTTCAAGATCCTTCATTTTAATAAATTCGAATTTAATATTACACTTCAGTTCTGAATCTAGCATTATAAATGTCAGTCACCTCACATTTGGCTCTCTCTGCCTTAGTTAAGTGTTTATGTTTTAGACCCCAGCCCCCTTCTCCTCTCCCTAGATGCACATGGCTCCACTTGCACTCCTGTAGTTCATCAACCTATCACCTTTCTGGGAGGAATTATACATAAGAGGGACAAATGTATGTGTGTGCTGGAGGGGTGAATAAAGGAAGTTGCTTAAGAAAATTCGGCCACTACTAGCAATGTACTTGAGCCTGGATTCTCAGGCAGAAACTGTGTGAAAAACAATATTCATCACATCACTGGTGTTGGACCCACACAATACCTGTGCGCAAGGGGGTGAATGAATTATTTTGCAGGGAGCCAACTATTTTTCCGGCAGTAGATGCCTCCAATTACTCAGTCTTCAAAGCGCCTGCCCAGCCTGGCTGCCTTAACTCTTCATTTTCTTTCTTTTGGAGGGATTCAAGCCAACACTTCAACCTGGCAGTCTTTTCAGTAAAGAACATAGGAAATGACAGAGGTCTGGAAGAATACATTTCCGCCAAAGCTGGTGACCAATTAGTTGCTTGCCACTGACTGTCATTCCCCTGCTATGAGTGCTGTGTTCTTGTAGCTTGGTGATAGACACACTGTTTATTTTCCACTTTACAGTCTTTGCTGATACTCCAAGTCCCACACAGCTGCCTTTAATGCAGCTCTTCTAGAAAGCTGGTGACAGGGGAAAAGATAAAAGGTATGTGAGAGTGGCTAAATGGCAACCCTGAGCAGACTTGTCTTGGGTGTACAGCAAAGAGAACAGTTATTTTACTCCCTCACCTTTTATTTTAATGCTTCCAAATGAAACTGTGGAAAACACCCAGTCCATGAGGTTAACGCTGAAAGACATAAGCACTGTGGCTAAGGACTTCGTGAGGGTTATTAAGCTGTTGACAATATGAAAATCAGACACAGTCACCACTGGTTCCATAATGGTCTCCTGTTGACGAGCAACTTCCCCTCCACACCACCCCCCCCACACCCAACTTTTATGATTCATCATATTTATTTTTCGTTTCCTCAAGCAACATTTTTTATTAGTTGCACACCCACTGCAGAAATTTAATTTCTGCAAGAGAACAACAAAGCAGTTGATTATTATTATGGAGAATCTGGTACAACATCCAGTGAAATAAAATCTATAAGGCATTAAAATGACAGATTAGGCAAGAGCTGTATTCATTTACAAGTGTTAGAACATCATGCTAATGACTCACAAGCACAACATAAAATGAAAATCAACTCTTTCATGCTGCTTTACGGAGGAACACTGCAAAGCTCGCAGGAACAGAAGCCAGAGTCGCTGTGAAAGAGGCGCTGTCCTTTTGTGGCGTGCTCACGGGTTCATCCTTGACGAAACACAAATAAACACACTCCTCTCATGCACAGCCGGAAGCACTCCATGCTTATCCTTTGGTCAGCCCAAACTAAACACTGCTAATCCCGGTAAGGTTTAAAGCGTTCATATGCACCTTGTTGCTTTTTAATGGAGAATAACACTTCACCTATTAGGCAACCTCCACTTTTTATATCCTGCCGGGAGACTGAAGAGAAAGCAGAGAAAAGGGCTCCTCCTGTGATCAGCAACTCAGTTCTTATTCCACACAATAAAGCCCTCATAATTTATATTTACTTGAATCACTCAGAGCCTATCAACTCTTATTTTCGATGTAATATTTATATTGCATGTTGTAGCTCAAGGTAGATAAGGAGCAAATGACAAAGATGTTAGAGACTATGAGGCCAAAACTTCTAAAAACTAGAGTAGTTATCCTGATAAGAGCACAGACATGAAAATATTATAGATAAAATGTCTCAAATAATCTCCAGGGCCACCATACCTGAGGGGAGAGAGTTCTGTAAGAGAACAGAACTAATAAATTCTGCTGATAATATTGGCCCGCACCATCCAAAAACAACTAAGTGAGTTTCAGCTTTCTTTTTACTTCCTCAAAGGGAAGTATGTAACACATTTCATAGGAAAGTCCATGAAACTATTTAAAATATTAAAAATGTGTTTGGAACCAAAATTTCATATATGTAGAAGAATTTATTGTTCTGACAATACTGAATTTAAAATGGTATGGCTCATACATTCTATAAATACATCAGTTCAGTTCACTTGCTCAGTCATGTCCAACTCTTTGTGACCCCATGGACTGCAACACACCAGGCTTTCCTGTCCATCACCAATTCCTGGAACTTGCTCAAACTCATGTCCATCGAGTCAGTGATACCATCCAACCATCTCATCCTCTGCCACCCGCTTCTCCTCTGCCTTCAATCTTTCCCAGCATCAGGGTCTTTTCCATATGAATTCCATATGAATATGTATTCTTGAGAATACATATAATGCACAATGCATTTATAAAAATATATAGACATATAATGTGCTTTATTATATATTACTAATTATATGTGAAATAATCCCTATGCCAGAAAAACAAATAGCATGATTTTTATTAGTGAACTTTTAGAGACTTGTTTCAGGTTGATTGAGTAGTTAATTTTTAGAAGGCAATATCAGACATCAGAGCTTCCTTTCCTTGAACCAGAAATTAAAATATACAAAAGTCTGATTTCTTGGCTCTATCATGGGTGGCACTGAAATATCAAGGGACTTTAAAATGACTCTGTCAAATAGCTCCTCTTAATACAGCAGACAGCAGTAGGTTATACAGTAGAGGGCTCTCAGTTCACATCAACAAAATCTGCCACACCATTTGCCAGCTACACCCATTCCCCTGGTTGTACCACGAGAAACTCTGAGGCTCAGGTGTCATCAGAACTTGTAGTACCTGTGTAATATCACTACCGATTTTCTTCTGTTCAAGGAAGTACACTGGAATACAAAGTGAACCAGAATAGAAATCTGACTTGGTATCATTTATAGAAATACAGAAAGATAAGATATGGGCAGACTTTGCTAATTTAGTTATTAATAAAAAATCCCTCCTGATACAACTTGGGCATCAAGGTGGGGGAAGAGCTGACAGGGAGGAAGGACAATGTGGTTGGTGGCAGGGGACCTGTCTTCCAGTCCTATCCGTGGGCCCTGGGCAGCCCAGATTCACCTCCAGGAACTGTAGGAGCCTATAAAGAAGGGACTGGGAGAGTTCCAGACTCACATACCTCACAAGGTATCATAAGAGTAATAAAGATCATATGTTGTGGGACTTCCCTGGTGGTCCAGTGATTGAGAATCCACCCACCAATGCAGGGGACACAAGTTCGATCCCTGGTCTGGGAAGATCCCACATGCCATGAGGCATCTAAGCCCATGTACCACAACCACTGAGCCCGTGCTCTAGAGTCCATGCTACACAATAAGAGAAACCACCGCAATGAGAAGCCTGCACACGCCAAGAAGAGTAGCCCCCTCTACTGTAAATAGAGAAAAACCCACAGGTAGCAACAAAGACCCAGTGCAGTCAAACATAAGTAAATAAATTAATTAATTAAAAAAAAAACATGATATCAGAAGAGTACCATATAAAGGAAGCTGGTATACCTGTCAAATAATGGGCCACGTTTTACCATCAAACACTTTCTCTATGGTTGCTGACTCCTAGAACTCTAACAAACCCCCTTCATTTATAAGAAAATAATGAATTTGGGACTGTCCTGCACTTATACACAGAGTCCTTGAAGCAAATAATGCAACATAGCCTATGTGATGAGGCAACGAATGAACAGGCCAAGAATCACGAAATCATAAGTTTTAGAGGCAGAATACAAGTCTGAGAAACACAGGCTACAAGAAATGCCTGGAAATGGGAAGGAGCATCAATATAGGAGGTATACACAGATCTTATGTTGCACCTAAAGTTTTAATAAAGAAATCACCATCCCCTGCAATGGGGTAGGAAGGAAAAAAAAAAGAAAGAAAGAATGTGAAAATACAAATGAGCTCTGGCCCTCTCCCCACTGACTGGCTGCTAATTTCTTGAACTTCACCCAGGCTGTGTGTCCAACAGACCACATGGTGATTGCTAAATTGCTCAATGACCACAAGCTACAACCATGGGGAAAATATTCATGAAAATTAACATCCCATTTAATACTCACCACATTTCCAGCCAACGCTTTGTGTACCAGAAAGTCCTCAAACTGGCTCCAAAACTTTTCAATTCCTGACAAATGCACTGGCCCCTCTCCAAGGAGCTGGGCAGCAATCTGTGCTTTGTGCTGGTGTGTGGTGGAAGCGGCATTGCTGGTGGGAGAGCCAGTGGGTGGAGGCGTTCTTCTCAAGAAAGAGAAAATCTGAAGACCAGCGGTCTGGGGGACTCAACGAGGTATGAGAACGCTAACTCTCTGCATGGCAGGGGGCAAGTCTGAAATGCTTTCATTATTTTTTTCAAAATGAATGGCATGTCATAAAAGCTAGAATTTTGAGATAGTAACAAATACCCAATTAATTTTGTTCTCATTCGAGAAGAAAATTCACATTTGTTTTTAGCATATGAGGGCTTCCTTGGGAATAAAGTTTCTAATATATGAGCCCTTCAGGGCTTCCTTAAAAGCAAAACCCACCAAATTAATAAAATTAGCCTTGTCTTCTTTTTGTGAGCTTGTTGCTATGCTATTATTTGTTGGTCTTTCCTACCTTCTTCACAATGCATACAGTACTTCAATCATGACTCTATGCCAATAGCTTCAAAAATCTAAATTTATCCTATGAAATTCACCTTACTGTGACCCAGGCTCGCAGGTGTAGCCACTGAATACCCACCTCCTCCTCTCATTCACATGGACTGATTTCCCTTAACTACATTAAGAAAGCATAGCTATCTGCATTTCTCAAATAGTTTCAAAATCCCTTTACATACATGTTTTCATGAAAAAGTTGGTTTACAGGGAAGGCTGAACACATTAAAATGGATTTGACTCAAGACTTGATTTTCTTTAGGCTTCTTTATGTTCTCTGAAATTCTAGATGTGCGTAAATGATTATTTTTAGTGGTACAACCACAAAGCAAAGCGTAAGCTGGTATCTCAACTCTCTTTCCATCCTTTCTTGGACTTAGTCAGGGGCTTTGCACATACAGTGTAGTCACCCCATAGGTTTGCTGATGGTGATGATGCCGTAACAATATGTGTGGAAAATCCACCCAAAGCAGGCATGTCACGTCTGGAAACAGCCTTGCATAACCAGTGTCGAAGGTAGAATAGTCTAGTCACCACTTTCTCTTGCCCTCAAGAAGGGAAATCCACAGAACGAGATCACTACAAGAAGATTCAACCAGAAGCAAGAGAACTTTGTTTTACTGCTGCTTTGGGGATTAGCAATGTGACCAAGATGGGCTAAATCATATCCTCATGGCCACTCACCCGGTAAACTGGATCATTTCCAATATCTTTTTCACCACTAAATCCCAAGCTTAGATAATCTTTTCATTATCTACGATTAAACTAAAAAATTCTTCAGAACATCTAGGTCACTTCACCCAGTTTGGGCGGGGTCTTTGACCAAGAACATACTATGGGTTCGTTTGGTTGATACCAAGGTTGAAAATACCTAGATGATGAATGCTAAAAATTCTGGATGATTGATTGAGTTTTCATTTTTAGATAGTGTTTAGATTAGCTCTTAGGATGTTGTCAAGAGTTTCTTAGTTTCAGATCCCTGTACCCTGTCTTGTAGAGATATTTAGCAAAAAGGGACTCTCCAAGGGCTACTTTGCAATTCCACAGTGATTGCAGACCTAGGAGCAGGAGGCCTTTGGGGAACCTAAAAGCAGCTTGCTCTCTTTTAAGTGTGGTTCTCCAGTACCAACCACTGATGATTCATCTGGCTTCATGGCAGCAGAACATCATTTTTAAAGGAGGCACAAAAGAGAACCATGTTGTTCAGGTAAGGACACTTTAAGCATTCTGTGTATGTAAGTTAAGCCACAAAGAGAGTTCTGAATCACAGTGCAAACATCCTCCTTTAGAAGCATCATAAAATCGACTCTAAACTCCCACCACTAGTTGCTGTAGACATTATCCAAATGCTTGACTGGGTACATTTTAGAGAAACTGACTCACTTGATTGATGATCTCCAAGATACGACCTGCTGTAAAAAAAAAAAAAAAAAAAATTGCCAGGAGACAAAGAGTTGATTGCCATTTCCTTCTCCAGGGGATCTTCCCAACCCAGGGATCGAACCCAGGTCTCCCACCTCCCACATTGTAGACAGACACTTTACCATCTGAGCCACCAGGGAAGTCAGATGATAAGCAATGGATTGTTATAAGATGTTCTGATAAGACTAGATTTTTAAGTGACTTTAAGAAGTTACCTAGGTATGTAAATAACTAAATCAAAGATAAGTTTATCTCTGATCAAAGAAAATGCTTGAATTGGTGGCACCTTCCTTTTCCTTTAATTAGCTTTAATGGATTTTAGGATTTGTTCATTATTGACCTAAAGCCATGGAACCCATGAGCTCAGATTATCTGCAAATCCTGTATTTGTATCAGGCTACATTTTGTATCACCTATGTAGAGAGGTGACGCAATCAGATATTTGTGAACTTGTACGCTGGAGACAAAAAGACTGAAGTTCTAATCTTTCCTCTTGCTTCTGTGACTTTGTGCAAGTCACGACATTCTCAAGGTCTTGGTTTTTTTCCACCTGTAAAATGGGCTAACATTCTCCACTGCACAATACTTGATAAAGCTTAAATGATAGAAGCTCTGTTGACATGGTACCTTGCACATAGAAAATAATATGTGGTGAAAAGTGAAAGTCACTCAGTCGTGTCTGGCTCTTTCGACCCCATGGACTGTAGCCCATCAGGCTCTTCTGTTCATGGGATTCTCCAGATAAGAATACTGGAGTGGGTAGCCATTCCCTTCTCCAGGGAATCTTCCCAATCCAGGGATTGAACCTGGGTCTCCTGCACTGCACGCAGATTCTTTACCATAGTTACTATTACTACACATAGGCTTCATATTCTTCATATTATAGTTGTCTTTTGATGAGTTCAGGCACTGTGGATGGCCTATTTACATGTGAATTACAACCAAACCAAGTCAGGTTCTGGATGAAAAGAAATGACTTTGGCTCATGTCCATATGGCATTGGAATTGCATGATAGTTGAGACTGAAGAAAAGCAAAAGAGGACCAACACCTAGATTCGAAGACTAGCTCTCAGTTCCCCGGCAGGTAAAGATTTCAAGGATCCCCAAACATGGTTTTCAAGTCAGCAAAACACCAACTGAGTGTGTGCAGAGAGCAGAGACAGGAAAGGACAGGCTATTGGCTTAACTCTGAAGTATGATCAAGCCCCCCAGATCAGACCAGTGGGCAAAAAATCTTAGTACAACAGGCAAAATGCCATTTACAAAAAAAGAATGATGGAGTCTTTCTAAGAAAGTTCCTGAAATCCTCTCAGTGGGAGAGGGCTCTTTAAGACAGCTGGTGGGCCTTTTTGGTTATGCAAAAGTAGAAACTTGATCAAACTGTATCTTGGGAAAACATAGCATTCGACTGTTAGGCAAGCTATCTTCACAGGAATTTTCAGTTTTCTTCAGTGGACTAGGAGGGTGAGGGTGGGAGAAGGCTGGAAATCTGTGGGGCGAGCAGAGGCATTCAAGATGACAGTAGAAAGAGCAAGTGCAATGACCGGAGACTGAGCCCTAGGGGAGAACGTGGCCAGATGGATAGGCCCTGCAGTGACCACATTTAAGACTCAGAGGAGCAGAGATGTCACATGGTCAATTTAGAGTTGTTTTCTGTCCTGTTCTGGAATCCTTTTTCACTGTTAGAAACTGTCAATAAATACATACTATGTATAATAACTCATTTTTTTGTGGTGCTTGAGGAAATGAAGACAATGCTCAGGAGTGCAGCTGAGCTTTGTGGAGACAGTTCAGAGAAAGGGAGAATTCTGAGTCAGGGTGCTGGAAGAACATAGCATTTCCTATTCTCGCTCCACATTCCCAGAAAGCTTGGGGAAACCTAAATAATGGAGGTTGAAGCTGCTTCATTTTTATCTTAAAAGAATGACACAGGTATGCTGGAAGTTATTGTGGATCTCCAAGTTGTAGTTGTCTGTCAGGACAAGAATAGGAAGAGGTGTCGCAGGGAAAAAATCTCTCCCCCATCATCTGCTTTACTGTGAAACATGTCCTGATGTCAGGGTACTTGGGAACCAAGGAGAAGAGGTCTTGGAAAGGTTCAAGTCCTCCAGAAAGAAGGCCAAAAACTCGCACACAAACAAACAAACAAAAGGCAGAAGGGAAATGATGCCAAGAATTTCCTAAACTAGCCTGGGGAAAACACACAATGGAATTCAATTTTAATATGAATGTCTCCTGCTGACAAATGCAGAACAGTTGAGATCCATCTAACTCTCTTGAGAACTCTGCCCTATCAGAAGCTGAGGAAGAGTGGAGAGGGCACAGGCTTTTGGAGGTGGGGACTTAGATTTGAATCCTGGTCCTGCCATACTTGTTCGATATGTAAACTTGTACATGCAGTGAACCCTCCAGACCTCAGTTTGCCTAGATGTAAAATGGGAAGAATATTCCCCATAATGATCTGGCACATAGTCTGTGCTTCGTAAGTGGTATGTGGGATAATTTTTCCACAAATTCCCTTCTAGACTACCCAACACACTTGTATTAGCTGCTCTAGAAATGGTCCAAAGAAGACTCATGCCCTTGGCCTTCAGTCAGCTCAAGTACATCAGTGATCAAAGTCCATTCGTCAACCCCAGCGTCTTAGAGGAATAAAAAGGCATCTTACTCACCCTGTGCAAAAGCTTCTCTTTGCTTTGGTTTTCCTTGTTTGTTTGTTTTATTTTTAAAACAGCCCTTTCTAATTCCAGAAAAGCTACCAAGCAGCACTGTTAGCTATACAATTTTTTACACAAAATATTTATCATATGAAAGAGCTATGAAGCTTAATCTGGAAAAAATAAACAAAGTGCAAAGGAAGAAAAAAAAATCAGGGCACACAACATTTAAAATAAACTTTAAAAATGGCAGCATAGGAGAGCTTTTTTTTGTTAAGTCATTTGATTTAGTAATCTGTTGAGAAAATTAATGATCCAAACTAGTAGAAATGTTAGCACTTTTTGCGACACTTTCCCACACCAGCTCAGAGGATGTGCGCCATCAAAGCTGGATGGCGTAAGGGGAACCCACTGTGAGGGATCTGGCTCCGAATGTGCCTGCAGGAGGAAAGCGTGTCCCCTCAGTGTTCTGAGCGCCTCTGACGGCCGCTCCACCCACATAGGTCAGGCCACAGCAGCGCCTTTGAGGAGGGCAAGCATCAGTGAGGGAAAGGGACCCATTGACCACTTGCAATACAGTTGTAATCTCTGGCACTCCTCAGCTCGGGCCAGAGGAGGGTGACCAAATATGGCTGGTCTCATTTCATTGCCTTACTGGCCCCCAGCATGGTGGCAGTAACTTACTGGAACCTTGATGCAGGAGCTTATGAGGAAAGAGAACCAGGGAACAGTGAGAATACTATGGGTCCCAGACCCATCCTGGGATATAGAAGGGTTTGGCCAGTGCAGGCTTACCAGGGCTCTGAGGACACGCTGAGACCCCTGAGATCAGAAGCAAGGCCTGGACATGCCACGTAAACTCTGCAGCGTAACACGTTAACAGGATGAGATTTTTGTTTCAGTAATCATTACAGCTACAATTATATTCCCTCTGACTAATGGCGCCCGATTTTTGTCCTATACTGTTTGGAGAATTTTTACCCGAAAGTATAATAAGCTCAAGCAGGAGCCCTTCAGGTGGTAACGTGGCTCAGATGATGTTGTCAAACACCATTATTGCACTGAAGTGCTCATTATCTCCCCATGACACACCAAGTATTAGGCTGGACCATATATATTTTTTTAAAGATCTTCTGTGGTCAAATACTGGCAATTTCATAGGCTCATTTAGTATTTGTTAGGTGATGTCTCTCTCCCATCTTAAAATGTAAGCTGTGTGAGAGAAAGGACTTTGCCGTGTTCACTGCTGTGTCCCCGGAACTTAGAACAATGCAGACACGTTAGTAGGCATTCAAAAATATTTATGGATTGAATAAGTGAATTCCATTGACACTTAACAAAAATCTTTCCTGTGCCAGGCACAGAAAAATTCTCCTGTACTAAGAGAAGAATAAAATTATGAAAAAAAAATTTGTTTTAAAGAGCTTGAGTTCTCCTGGAAGAAAGAGACTTAAATCAGCAGTTACAAACAGCAGGTAAATGTGTGACAGAGAGAAAAGCAGGATGCTAGCTGAGCCTGCAGGAGGGTAGCCCTCCTGGGTGCGGCTGGGGGAGTAGAGGGAGTTGCCAAAAGAGAACTGAGGTTTGGGTTCCCAGTCACAAAAGACGCCTATATTGACATCTGGAGAGTAAAGGAGAATTAGGCAGGTAAAAAAAGAATCTGGTGAAAACAGCCAGATTTCTGATGTCAAACATGTTCACGTCTAGCTTCACCCATCTGAGAAAAGCAGGCATTTGTCATCTACCATGAAACTGATTGAATATACCAAAACAAGTCTTTTAGTTGTTGCTATCTGGGTAGCTTATTTGGACCTCCGATATCTGTAAGAACAGAATAAATCAAAGCTATGGGAAACAGGCAAGGCTAACTGGATTAAATAGGCAAAGGAATTTGTATAAATGTCAGCAGGGGCTGGGGTGCCATCCTAGGAAGAAGTGTGCTTTTCCTTGCAACTTCTCTATTTCCTTACATCTTCATGGAATAGGAACTAGTGTTTGACCTGTTATGGATCTGTCTGCTGTCTTGAAATTTAGTACCTCTTCTCTGTTTCTCTCATTCCAAACACTTTAGGAATACAGAGATTTTCTGAGTTCCATGAGAAAAATCATCATGGTTACTAAGAACATTTGTTCTATCAACTGCATTCTACAGGTAGAATCTCATCTCTGGGATCTCTGGGGTGGGTGACTCTTTGTGACCCCATGGACCATAGCCTACCAGGCTCCTCTGTTCATGGAATTCTCCAGGCAAGAATACTGGAGTGGGTAACCATTGCCTTCTCCAGGGATTTTCCCAACCCAAGGATCGAAACAGGGTCTCCTGCACTGCAAGCAGATTCTTTACCATCTGAGCCACCAGGGAAGCCCCCATATCAGGGCAGGGCAGGGAAGGGTTGTGGACCACACAGCTGACATTGTGGAGAAATACAAGACAGGATTTCAGGCTCCATCACTGGAAAGAGAACACGACCTTGTAGGTCTTGAGATTACACAAACAGGCCCCTCTAGAGTGTGAAACAAGAGAAAGTCATGGGAGGATGAAGCACTTGGCCATGAACCCCCAAATACAAACTATATCTCCCAGACTTCAAGTTTTGCTCCTTTCCCCATCCCTCCCTCCCCCTGTTCCGGGTACTCAGGGGGAAGGACCACATCATCTCTGCCTGTAAATCCCCAAATTGTTTCCTCACCGTGGCTATCCCAACCTGGCAAGGAAAAGAGCTACCGTCCTCACAAGCCCACGATGCTTCCAAGCAGGTCCTTCCCTGGAATGGAATCCAACCGTATAAAAAGCAGCTTCTTCACAGAACGGCTTCAGCCCCGACTGAGCCTTTGGGAATGGAATGCTACAAACTGTGATGCTTCTATTGTATGAGCAATTCAATGGGCATTTCATTTCCAGTCGCAATCCAAACTAAAGTCAGCCTGTACAAGCTGCCTTGCCGAGAAACAGCAGCTTGCATTAAAATTACAATTATATTGTTTTGCCGTGTCAGAAGCAAAGGTTAAAATCATATCTTGGCCGGACATTGTTTCTATAATATTGGCCCTCTGCAAAGCTGCCGTGCAGATGAGCCCAGAAATGATGATGTGAAATATTTCTAATACAAATTTTATTTTTATGTGAAACTATTCAAATGCTGCTGTACAACATGAACTACCTGAACCAAATCAAATCCTCAGGTCAATTCCTTCTTCCGAGTGCGCCTTAGATAACAAAGTCTTGTTCTGCGAATCTGTTCAATATATTAAAGTTGATTCACTCGGACAGTGTGTAAGATATAATACATTAATCTGGGCCATTTCAATTTCTGAGGCTGGGACTATAAAACTGGTGTGCTGCATATCTAATTTTTTTTGAATACCTGATTTATGCATTCCTCTGATGCCGAGTGTCGATGGTATGGTGGATGCGGCTGCTACATTAACAACGGGCTGCATCAGCACTCAAATCTTATCTTGTTAAATCAGACAAATGTAACTCAATGAAAAGGAAGGAATAAATGCCTGGGATGGTTGAAAGGAGTGAATTTTAATCCTGCTTGTTAGGGAACTTTCATGGTTTGCCCTGGATGACTAAGGTGGGGGTCCCCCTGAGACACCGGGCACCATGATTTATATTTATCTGTGATACATATAGTGGACACAGAGCATACATATGAAGATACCTTATGCAAACTGGCACACACCCTTATAGCAGATACTGTGCTGTCAGATGCAGTGCCTATATTTTACAGATGCTGTAAAATCGCTATTAGATAGACAATTGGTAGAAATGGGTCCCTTTTTAATATTTTCATTACAAATATAAAAACTGCTCCTTTGTGCATAATTTGCTATAATTTTCATCAAAAAGAAGTTACCATGAAGGCTAAATACCAGGAGGATGGAACAGCTTATCACAATCATTATAAAAACAATGTTTTCAGGAACTTTCGTGGCACACTGAATGCTGCCACCGTTCTATAGACAGGCAATTTTAATTTTCAGTGAAATGTCCCTGTGTTTGCATGATCAACAACATCTTTAGAAATTATCTTTGTGCCATACAGGAAAAAAAATTCATCCACGTGTTTGGCACAAATGACCAAGGCATTTGTGATTAATGAAATACACTTTAGAAATGAATTCTTAGGGACAATCCTGCACAGCTAACCTTTAATTTAAGTCTCTTTCTCTTAAAATATCCATGTACTTTGGCTTCAGAGAATGAAGTCAAGTGAAATCCTTTATTTACCCAAGAAAATAAGTTTGGAAAGATAAGATAGCATGGTACAGAGGTAGAAATGCACTGCCCATGAAATTGCAAGCATCACAAAATAGAACAATTACAGAAGAGTCTAAGCTGGAGCTGGAATTATTTAATTGGTTCAAAGCTGAACTTGCCTTCTCACTGACACTTTGGGAATGTATTATTTAACCATAAATCAGTTGTGCTCTCATTGGCTTCTCCCCTTCTTTAGTGTTTAATTATAGAAGGTGTATGCATGGAAGGTTGGTACAGGGGGAGGAAATCTTGTAGACAATAGATGTACTCGTACCCCTCTCCTCCCTGTGTGCGGTCTTGTCCCCATGCCCAAGGTCTTGGTCCCCTACCTGCAACATTGCTATCCATCAGTGTGAATGTTAAGTATTCCAATTGATTAGGACATATAACCAAATGGACTGGGGCAAAGCTTCCACACAGGTTTCAGAAACATAGAATGCTACAGTTAGGAAGGATCAGGGAGAGCTTCTTCTCACATCTAGTCATTTTGCAGACAAAGACATTGAATTCAAGAATGAAAAAAGCCTTGGCCAAGTTCAAAGCCAGGACTAGACTCCAGTCATCTGATATTCACATCCACCGCTTCTTGACTGTACCAGGCAGCGAAGATTCTCCACCTCTCCTGTAGCATCCATCCCCACAACACCAGCCTCAAGCCAGAGTCCCTCTTCCCTCTTACACAAATTAGTGTTCTCTAGACATCTCATTCAGAGAAGGCAATGGCACCCCACTCCAGTACTCTTGCCTGGAAAATCCTATGGACGGAGGAGCCTGGTAGGCTGCAGTCCATGAGGTCGCTGAGGGTCAGACATGACTGAGCAACTTCACTTTCACTTTTCACTTTCATGCATTGGAGAAGGAAATGCAACCCACTCCAGCGTTCTTGCCCGGAGAATCCCAGGGATGGCGGAGCCTGGTGGGCTGCCATCTATGGGGTCGCACAGAGTCGGACACGACTGAAGCGACTTAGCAGCAGCAGCAGCAGCAGACATCTCATTAGCCCCTCAGTGTGGACTAGTGGGGTTGGTTTAGTCGCTAAGTCCTATGGAACTCTTTGCGACCCCATGGACTGTAACCCACTAGGCTTTTCTGTCTATAGGATTCCCCAGGCAAGAATACTGGAGTGGGTTGCTATTTCCTTCTCCAAGGGGTCTTCCCAACCCAGGAATTGAACCTACATTTCCTGCTTAGCAGGTGGATTCTCTACCACTGAGCCACTCATGTGTTTGAAAAGTCATGAAACCTCAACCTTATCTTAATAGTAGTAAATGTGAGTCATGTTTGAGCAAGATTTGGTGAACAAAAACATGAAGCCATCAAGCTTTTAAATTAAAGGACTCATTAAAGCTCTTCTCATTAAAGGACTCAAAACCCAGTTTTAATTTGATAGGATGTAAATAATTTCTTTAAAAGAATCAATACAAAATTTGGTAGCAAGCAGTTTCAGGAGACGGAGAAGGCGATGGCACCCCACTCCAGTGTTCTTGCCTGGAGAATCCCAGGGACGGGGGAGCCTGATGGGATGCCGTCTATGGGGTCGCACAGAGTTGGACACGACTGAAGCGACTTAGCAGCAGCAGCAGCAGTGTTAGGAGAATGGGATCCAGGAGTCTGGGCCATGGTGTACCTGGGTCAGAGGGAGCAGAGCTGAACGACAGAAGTCACAGGGCAGAGGCAACAAACTCCAGCTCTTTGCTAACTACCAAGTGACCCCTGTGTGCAGTGAACAAGGGATCAAGTGTGGAGAACGCATGAGAAAGTGACTTTAAGGCTGATAAACAAAACAGTCTCCACACTAAGCCTTCAGGTTGTTTCCCTGAAGGGTCCTGCCTGGATCCCCATTGGGCTAAAAATGGAAAGAAGACGCTAACTTTGCAGGCTGTCATGTCAGCCCAGCAAGGAAAGCCTCAGACATGCAACCACTGAACTCAGTGGACAGTGGCTGGGGTGAGACTTTGGCTGCAAGCATACTCTGGAGCTACAAGGAACCTCAGCCATTTCCAAAACACCATCCTTTCTGAGAGAAGTTCTGGGTCACAGAGATGGACAACCCTTGAGGGCAACGTCAACGGGGTGGAGGCAGGGTGCACATGTCACCTGGGTCTTTTTGATTTCGAGAAGGAAAGGGAGACCTGAGCTTGAGCTCAGACTTCATTAGTACACGTGGGATGGTGCAGATGTATGAAGAGCAAATAACTTGAGATCTGGGCCTCACTAGATGCTTGAATTTATGTTAAAGTAGCTCCATTACATATGTGTCCCCCTGGGTCAGACTACATTAGCTGCATTCCTCATTCCTCATTCCATACGTGATGAACTGAAGAGTCAATGGAGTGTACTTCAAAAATGTGTCTGTAAAACATGTTTTTAGAGTCCACAGAACTCAGGTGTGGTTGAAGTGCAGGTGCAGGCGTGCATGTGTGCGTGTGTGTGACGGGGGGGGAGGGGGATAAAACGTGAAATGTCGGTAAGGTCACAGAACACTGACCTCATTGGCGGGGCTAATTTGATTGTGCGGGAACAATAGCATTGCACTCCTCTGCCAGCCAAGTGCATGCTAATTATGTGATTTGCCCTTGATAAGACCTTGGTGGGTCATTCAGCAGTTGTGATCTGTCACTGACTTCTAATCATGTATTATCGTCTGGGTGAGTCGGAATGGGACCCTAAGCTTTCTGTCTTTACAGCAATGTGGCACTCTAATTACCTTATGCCAAGTGGATATGCAGCGACTGAATTAAGTGATCAGTACGACTGCCTTCACAATCTTCCCTTTCTCCTTTGTGTTGCTTCATGGCAATTTACATTTTAAGACGCTGTGAAGCTTTTGGTGTGACTGAACATGCCACTCTGAAAAAAATAATTATTTTATTTTTAATTTGAGGAGGATAACATTAAATTCAAGCTATACTAGCCTCTTGCTTTATTTCTGTGGCATAGAACCAGACTCTACAAGACGCATCCTGGGAGCAAACTTGTTGAAAGGCATTCTATGGGGAGCCTGGCGTTTGCTTTCAAAAAATAAACATAACCAAGGGGATGGAAGAGGTTTGGGGAGAAGAGTGACAGGACTTTCCAACATCCTTCCTTTTCACTGTGCTAATAATTTGCACTTAATAAGCAGACCTAAACATGAACCATTATTTTCTACTTTAAAATAGTGCTTGGGGTCCATCAAAGGGAAATATGTATGTATATATATAAAAAAAAAAACTCAGTGAATAAAATCTCACCACAAAATATATTCATTAACTAGAGTAATGATAAACTGACCTTATAAGCATTGTAAGGTAAGTAGCAAATACCTGACATATTGATTAACTTGCTCCATGACAGTTTGAGGGATCAGTGTGTGATCCTAATTATGGTGCTGCAGCGTGCATTAATTTTTTGATCTTTTAAAATTTTGGTGGAGCTATGATATTATTCTCTATTGTTGCATAGCAACTCTCAAAAACTACAAAGCAATCTGTTATGCTAAACCAGTTGTACCAACATCTGTATTTGCCTAGAGAATGATCTAATGCCTTTTGCAAAGAAAATGCACCGCGACGTTTATAAAATTCGATACAATACACTGATGTGAATGATCCTTGAAAATACGAACTCTGAAGTACTCCTTGAAAGTTGTTATAAAACAGGCCAAAAAAAAAAAAGAGAGAGAGAGAGAAAACACCCAACCATCATCACAACATCATAGAGCAAAAGTTACGGTGCTACTAAGAGGAAATAGAAAAAGGATTTTCAAAGTGTTTCTGCCTTGTATGTCAACATCGCAGCAGAATTCTTTTATAGTAACTGAAAAATCAAACCCAAAGAGGACAATTGAGAGAAAAATTGCAAGCCTTATTTTCCTTGAATCACATGATGTGGAAGGAACATTATTTGTTGAATCCTTGGTTTGTTTGGGTGGGAGAGGGGAGAAAAGAGGGGGCGAGATGGTGAAAGGAGTGGAGTGGATGGAGAAGGGGGGGATGGGGAGAGCCCAGAGAGAGAGAGAGGGAGGGAGGGAAGAAAGAGAATAGGCAAGAAAGAGAGAAACCCAGACTCAGAATATTCTGCATTCCCTGGGTGGTAAAACAGAAGAGCCCAAGGAAGGGGAAAAAAAAAACAAAACTGTGGAAAGTTGACACAGTCAAGAATAATGGCTAAATCTATCAAGTTTGATCAGGTCTCCTATAATGAAGTGAGGCTTCGTATTCCAAGCAGGGACAATGAAGACAGGAGTCAGGCTCTGGAAACGCACTGCTCACTTTGTGCTTGGAATATGCAGCAGCCAGCAGGGAGCCACCAGATAATTACACAGTATTTGTGCGGTTCCAGGAAGCTTCCTGCGCAGGTTGAATGCCTGTGCTATATTAAAAGGCAGCACAGTGAAATGTTTTTAATGAATATTTTTGTCAGAGAAAGAAAAGGCATTTGAATGAGTGTGTGTGTGTGTGTGTGTGTGTGTGTGTGTGTGAGAGCTAGCGATTGTATGCGTGTTTACGCTTGCGCAGGGGAAAACCAGAGGTGGAATATCACTGTCAAAATACAGGTACTGTTATTTATTTTTATTCCATTATTTACCGTTTCAAGAGTGTGACGTTCTTTCAATAATACAAATCACAACATTCAGTTAATGTGATTTAGGGCTAATTGTACATATAATCCCTTAACTAATATTTGCTAATAATATCTTTCAATGAAATAGTACATCCAACAGAGGCTTAAAACAACTTTAAAAAATTCCAGAGGTAAATGAAATGTTTAGACACATTGAATCAGTAAATCCAAAGAAGTAACACAGATGTTGATAGGCTACTAGTCAGTAGCCTTTGGCAGTGATAGCTCTAAAACACAAGAATACATTATTTCAGCGTGGTTTCATTCTCACCTAACAGATGTAGATAATCCACTGAATTTTAAACCCACACATTCTGTTTACAATGTCTCTTAAAGTTCATTTTTTAGGGCAAGACAAGCTATAGACACCAAGAGAATTCACTCTAAAAGATGGTGATTTATGTAAGTCCAGTCTCATTTATCTAATGCCTCCTATATTTCAGATTTTTAAAAATTTATTTGATGAGAAAGTATTTAATTTCCTTCCATTCATTTTCTACTGTTGGTACTATCTATGTAAGGGCAGCTTTTTAAAGGCTAAGTGCCACTCAACAGTTAGCAACAGACATCACACAATAACTTCCTTTCCTAAATTAAATAAATTCTGCATTTCAAACTCTGAAGCTAACAAAAGCATTTCAGATATTCTCCCCTGGAATCAAGTGATTTTTCAGATAATGTAATGACTTATGTACCAAGGTATTAACTTAGGCCCCAAACCTCCACATTTTAAAAGAGGGTATTGTATTTCACATGGCTAAGTATCGATTGTAAACCATTATCACTTTTAACAAGTACATTCTGATGAGGTAACATGGATCTTTATTTGAAGAAAGAGTTCCTGCCACATTGTGTGACACAGATGGTAGGGGTCAACAATTAAGAACAGTGAGAGTTGGAGGGTTTGTTGGTTGAAAGATGGATCTGATGAGGCAATTTTCTCTTTTTTTTTTTTCCTCCCAAAGTGTAATTTCAAGTAAATTTCTCAGCCAAGAGGCTTGCCACTCCCTCTAGCAACTGACTAAAATTTAATACCTCTGACCCTCAAAAAAAAAAAAAGAAAAAATCGGTGCATTCAACAAAAGTAGATACTGGCTCCAGATTATTATAAGAGAAAGTAATATCCATTCCAAATTCTCAAGGATTCGTTCCAAGGTTCCTGTCATTAAAATGTTTCCCTTTGTAAACTGTATTATTAATAACTGCAAATACCTAAATGGAATCATTTAAATGAAAACTGGTTTCTTTTATAACAATGGGAAAAAATCTAGCCCTTTTAATAAACTGATTCAAAATGAGTATACATAAAACTCTGAAAAGGAAATTTCAGCAGGCATTTATAGCCATGCACATTTAAGGGGAAAGAGTGGGAATTACCTTGGCATGTTTAAATCAGATTATCCATCTGTCCTCGAAGACTTACAATTCTAAAATATAGACAATGGTCAGATAAGATTTGAATGATAGCTTCTTCCAAATAATGTTCTATTATCATGCTATGTACTCAAACCATAAATGATGCAAGATGCTTTTCAATCATTGTGTCTACTCTTAACTTTTCATAAAGATACTCTACTACTGTATTAAGCAGTTTATACTCATCACAAAATGCATAAATCATACAGGTCAAAATGGTCTGGCTAGTTTTTTGAAAGTTTCAGTAAACAAAAACTTTATTTCAATATCATTTGATCAAAAAAACAGAAAGAATGAGAGAGTGGGAAATGGGCTTTTCTCCCTTTGCTGAAATTGATGGAAATATATACACAGGACAGTGTTCAATCGTAGGCAGAAACAAAGGACTCAGGAGAGGTCACCCTTCCATTTTGGTCCTTTCATAATTAGTAAACGTTCTCAAATCTTCCCCAAAATATTCTATTCTCAAAAATAGAGAATAATCACACTTAAGTGCTGTTCCACACCTTCCTCCCTTCTAGCTATGATGAAAATGTAAATTTACATTTAACAGAATTTTAAAAGAATATTTCTTCTACAGATCCTCTAATTTTAGTTTCTATCTTTGTTGTCAGTTATCCAAACAAATCTTCCTGATTGGGGCATTGGGGTCTAGAGTCTGAGTAAAAAAGACCAACCCAAACACCTCTGCTGGCATGGGAGAAGGTATGGAGGGCTTGGAAGGAGACAATCTTTGTTTAGGATATCTGCAATAATGCTTCTGAAACTCAGTGTCATTTTCATAAGGCCTGCTCCACATGCCAGCCACATAGAACTACATTATAAGTTTTGCAAAATTTGTATCATTTCATTTGACCCCCTCATTCTGAAGTCTCAAATTTCAAAGGTTTCTTGATAGCTCAGTTGGTAAAGAATCCCCCTGCAATGCAGGAGACCCCAGTTCGATTTCTGGGTTGGGAAGATCCCCTGGAGAAGGGAAAGGCTACCCACTCCAGTATTCTGGCCTGAAGAATTCCATGGACTGTATACTCCATGGGGTTGCAAAGAGTCAGAATCTACTGAGCAACTTCCACTTTCACTTTGTAAAATGAAGAGTAAGGTTTTCATTAATTGCCTTAGCCTGGGTATAATTGTAAAACATTAATCTAAAAATAGATGAAAAATACTAATACTTTTTTCCTTTCTGGAAGCCTGTAGGTTGTTTCACCTTCATATACACAAACGCTGGCAATATTCATAAGCAGTATCCCCATTTTTATCGGAGTGGTACCCCAAGATTATGTGGTCCTTGGAAATGCCAATGGTGCTTTCCAGCCCTTTTGCTTGCAAAGAGCTTTGTGCCATAGAAAAAGGTTCCTCTTTATTTTCTAAGCTTCATTTTATTCAGTTGACTCTTTTTCACATTGTTATAGCTAGTGAACATATAGCAAAGCTGGATTCAGAAGAGAACCTGAAGTATTATCATAACGCTTAGAAGAAATGGCTTCACACTGTATAATCGATCAAAGGTGTCAGATTTACAAAATGCAGATTTTCTGTCACTTTTGGGCACTCTAAGCACTGTATCTTTTCACTAGGTGCTGACTGCTGTTTTAATGAGGCCCTTTGGTGGCTGTAAAAACCTGAAAGAAGAGGATTAGAGGGGTTACCCTAGATATCGTCTATTTGTCTTACAAATTTCACACTAACTACCAATTACATCGCCATAAACCTTTTGGCTACTTCAAGCTGTATGCCATAGAAAACATAAAAAATATGCTATGTTAACCTCTCCTATATTATACGCATAACTACAGCCACTGATGCAAGTAACATATCTAATGAAGCCAATAATGAGGCTCTTTAAAAGTAGTCTTGTTATAGGAATAATATTAGAGCAGTTCAGTTAGAGGCTAAGGTCCATTATGGAATACTTCCTATAGACTCTGGTCCCAGATCTGGAAAGATGCTGACACACGAATTCAAGCTCCAGAAGGGCATTCATCTTGCAACCTTCTACTTGTCATGCTTAATGGGACATCCTGCCTAGGTGAAATGAACCTGATGTATTCAGGTAAACATAATTTAATAAGGAACGATAAAAAGAAATAGACTTCTGGTATGACCCTAGGAGATGAAAACATCTGCCATTTTATTTAAGAACCTAACTCACAAGAAGAATCTGCATGACGGTGCCTGGTACTGGGTTGCCACAGTAGGCTCTCAAAAATATATGTATTGTATTACAGAATAAATGGACAAATCATGGTTAAAATTTTGAGACATCATTGCTGTGTCCCCGCCCCCACTCACCACTGAATTTCCTGCAATCCATTTTGTTGGCGGGGAATGATAATGCCAGATAGCAAAGGCAACTGTGTTCATCTTGGGAAAGAAGACACATATTAATGTGGGGTTAAGCATCTGAGTGTGAAATCAAGGTCCGCAACAATACAGCATAAGATTTAAAAAGCAGGCATGAATGTCAGTGAGTAACCGTGCATCCTCTTTCATTTGCAATCACTCTTAAGTCTAATGAGCTTCCAAAAATTGTGTCAAGGTTTCAGATAAGCTTATAAAAGGCAGCTGTTGGAGAAAGTGGTAGCCCATCCTGCCAAATCAAGCATTACATCAGCCTCATGCATTTGCTCATACACACCCACGGCCCCCCTCCCCCACACACACATAGACACACGCAGTGTGCAATGGAACTTCACCTCCCTCATTCCATGCCTAGGTCCTGGTCTCCTACTGCTTTGAGAGAAACAAATCTAAAATGGCCCCAGAGAACACCGACTGGCTTTCACATGTGAAGCAGCTAGCACCAAGAATCAAGATATTTATATGCTGGGTGATGAATCATTGCTTCGAGTCACTGAATGGAGTTTGTCATTAGGAAATCTGCCAAGTTCCCTTTGATTCAAAGATAAAATGAGCATGGCATTTTTGCTCAAGGTTTAAAAATTAGACAAGTGGGAGATATGATTCAAAAATATCATCTAAAAACACCTGAAAACACTCTTTCCTCCAATCCTTCTTCCAGCTATTTTCAGAGAGGTTAAAACATGGTTAAGTGGATTATTTGGATAATAATGTGGTTAAATCTATTGTTGTGAACTTGAATTTATCACAGTTCTATATTTAGCTAGCCAGGCACTTGTAAATCTACAGAGCTCATTTTTATGGCAAAATCAATACATTTATCCCCCCTAGATAATATATGTTACTTGTGAAAATGAGTCTTTTACTTATTTCTAACAGGGACAGTTTATTTCTAACAGGGACACAGAGAAATGTACATGAACACTTAACAGACCAGTTAAAAATAAAAAGTCTGATCAGATAATTCAGAGATGATAGGTCTTCCTTAGCCTCAGTTGCTCGAGTGTCTGCAAGGTGTACTACCTAGTCAAAGAGTCTCTACATATCAGCAGCATTCATTTCTTAGATGGCAATAAGTGTCATCAGTCCCACTAGACCATTATCCATGATGGTAAGAAAGCTGCCCAGGCTGGAGGAACCAATCTGACCTGTACTGATGATCAGAACACATGTCAAAGAATAATGTCAAGAGAAGGCAGTCACTTTCCCAGTGCATTTGAGTAGACTAGGGTACATGCAGAAAATCAGGTGTTTGGAGCACCACAGATAAATTTTGATTCATACTGTTATTTTTGTCCAAATCTCTTACATGTCTTATCTGCAAAATGTCAAGAAGAGTTACTCATTCATTAAACACTTTGCATAATCATTATATAAAGCACCATGGAAATGAAAAATACTGTATTACTTTGTTTTTCTCCCTTGTTGAACTCAAAGGACTTCCCATTCCATAGTCAATAAAGAAGAAAGAAATGAATACAGGAAGGTGGCTCTTATGAATATTTTCTTAATCATGACAGCCTTGGATTAGTAACCAATCCATCTTTGATCCTTCAGTAAGAATTCAGGGATTCATGAACTGCCAGTCCTGGAAGTAACTGCAAGGCCATCCAAATCTCCAAGGCACACCAGATAATTTTCACTGCTTAGTGGCTCCCTTGGACATCAATCCAGAGGTAGAACCTGTTTCTGGGGTTTTTGCTTTGCTTGTCCATGATCTTGAAACCCAGGTCCTTATTCTTGCCCTTAGATGCCACATAATTCTATCTAGATATGTACTGCTGCTGCTGCTAAGTCGCTTCAGTCGTGTCTGACTCTGTGTGACCCCATAGACGGCAGCCCAGCAGGCTCCCTCGTCCCTGAGATTCTCCAGGCAAGAACACAGGAGTGGGTTGCCATTTCCTTCTGTAATGCATGAAAGTGAAAAGTGAAAGTGAAGTCGCTCAGTCGTGTCCGACTATTAGCGACCCCATGGACTGCAGCCTACCAGGCTCCTCTGTCCATAGGATTTTTCAGGCAAGAGTACTGGAGTGGGGTGCCATTGCCTTCTCCGCTAGACATGTACAAAGACATGCAAAAGGAATAAAATCTACCCATAGAGAGCATATTAGAGACATTTGGAATCTATGGGCCCGATTCCCAGAAATCCAAATTAAAATGAGATTTCGAATGAGAAAAAAAATTGTTGATGCTGCTAATCACCCTAATAAAGTTACCTAGCTTTTTCTGGATCATTTTTTCTATGAGGAGCTGTGCTCTACTCTATATGGAATACACTACGCTGAGCCGGATAAAAAATGTCACCTTAGGCACCTGAATTAATAGTTTGGTTATGTACTCGGTTAAGTCTTTACTATAGATCAGCCTAAGTGTGCTAGACAGACAATTCTTTAGAGCTAACATTTTAAAAAGGTGCCAAAGCCCCTTTGAGAACTATGTGAATTATCCAGATTCAGAGAGAAAAAAGTTAAATATACAGGGCTTTTTTATTTCCCACCCCCCTTAGTTGCACTGAATAAGTAAAACGGCAGCAAAGTTGGCAAGAATAAATACTTCCTCGGTTTTTCTAAAGCTGCAATTAATGATAATGAAGCTACACCTTATATGGCAAGAAATACAGTACAAATTGGATAAGTAAGAAAAATGATCAGCCATTGTGCGCCTCCGATATAGTACATCAAGGTATCGCCATGGTGAGGCTATCTTTATTTTAAACCATTAAAAAAAACAATATAAATCTGCAGGCAGGTGTTTCTTGTTGCAGAAGTATTGAAAGTTGTAATGCAAACAATCTAATTTTAGCATCTATGTAGAGTGTGAAGTAAATTTACTGATCATTGATGCATTGAGCATGGGAAGAAATAATCAGCAGGAGCTTTCAGCGAGATTATCCTATTAAAGCAGGAAGACTTCATGTGGTTGTTAAGGAAGTAGTCAAAAGCAGGTGATGGAAGTGGGGGTTTGATGACTCGTCAGTGGGCCCAGTGTACATGTTAAGTTGTTGTTTTCTGCTCAGCTAAGCAGCAGAGAATTGATATGTTAGCAATGAAGTGCAATGACAATTAAATTGTAACTGACCTACATGTTACCGTCATTATGCGTTCTCTTTTTTACTGCTTTCCCTCTTATTTAATCACACAGTATGGGGTTTTTATTAGGCTGTAATGTTAAAATCTTCATCCATTTAGCCATAAATGTGTGACTGGATATCTATCAGACTTCCTTGCGCTATACAAACAAAGCCATTTTGCTGAATCACTGTTGACTTGTTTGTGGCCTAATTTAATGAGTGTAATAACTTACATTACTATCCAGTTAACATTTAGGAGCCCAGAAAAGACCTGCTAGCACGCAGTAAGCTACTGTATCCATTCTCTATTCATATCACTTCCCTTTGCAGTAAATTGTATACAATAATATGCACTGCTTACAACAGAAGCTCAGCTTCCATCAGCTGATGAGAGTGGTATTCTAGGAAGTTCACTATGCTTAGGCTGAAATGCTTCTGAACAGAAGAACCAGACAACCAGCCGGGATGATCCCCTTTTTCTGCAGACCATGGCAGCTGTGTCTTAACCCCTTAAAAATAATAAATGCAGGTTATAACCTACAGACAAAAATGGTTTAGTCCTTCCTCCTATTTTCTTACTGTGATTTTAAGCCTCTTCCCTCTCCCCATACTCAGGGATAAAAAAATAGTTACTCAAGGAGAGGGAAAGAAAAAATCTCTGCTAGTTAAGCAAAATAAAGTTCCAGGATAAAAATATAAGAGCAAAAGCCAACAAATAAAATGGGTTGTCTCTATTTATATTTATGTGATTAAGCTGCCTGTGATCTTGAATTATGTACCATTTTATCCTTCTCTATGAGAACGCTACCCTTCCTCCCTCTCAACCCACACAAATCTATGTTATTTTATTAAATGATTCCTTTATACAAACATACTGTAATTTATGTTTCCATTATAGTACTTAAAAAAAGATAAAAAAAAAAAATGTTGTCACCTCATCTGCCTTAGTCACTTAACTGGCATCTAAAAATTCAATAGATCGATCAAGTCACCAGAAAACAGTCTTATTATTTTCATACTAATGCTATGTATAGATGACAGAAGTAAAGTTTTTTACTTGCTTGAAATAACCATTATTTCAAAAGCAACATACACACACATATATGGAGTTGACAATTTATAAACAAGTATTTTCACACTGAGAGAAATGGAGCAGATGGACTTTCTTTTTTTTCTTTACCCTTTCAGAGCAGTTTCACTGCATTGCTTGTGTCAAGACTAAAGTCTTTAACTACTATCTATTAGGCAGTATCTCTGACTAGCATTACAGTCTTAGAAGTCTCTAATAATACTGTGGGAACAAAGATCATGCGTTGAAGAGACACTTCTAAATTTTACTTCTTTTCATAAAATAGACAAAGGCAACCTGCAGGCCTCTTATCCCAGAGAAAAATATATCACCCTGGACGACTGGGAAATTATTTTGGTTTTTGTAAATGATGGGCCATGTAAAATATTTGAGTATGCTAATGAGAGCTTCTATGTCTGGAATTTTATCTCAACTATGAAAATAAAAACCATTTAATGAATGAGTTTATGTTAAAATAAACTCAAGTCCTAGAAATTCAGGGAGAAAAGCAACAAGATAATGTTTTTCAATACTGACTTCCTATGAAATACCACACACTGGGAAAAAAGACTATTAAGATTTTTTTTTTAAATCAAAATCTTTGCTCCTATGGGGCATGTATTTTGGTCAGAGGAGAAAAACAAAACATGAACAAAATAAAAATTAAATAGTATATTAGAAGGTAAAAATTTCCAAAAAAATAAAGCAGAAGAGAAGGGGTGCTGTGAAGAAGGTTGGATTTTATTTTGGGTAGACGAGGAAGACCACTCTGAGTAGGTTCATTTGAGCAAAGACTTGAAGGAGATAATTAACTTACATTAATATATAACCTAGATATATATTATATTTCATATTAATGTGTAACTTTATGGGTACCACATCTATATTAACTAAAAAGTGTCATGTTAAATTGGATCTCAACCAAAGAAAGGTTCAAAGAAAAGCTACAAAACAAAAATAGTCTAGAGGTGGTATGGCATTGGACCACCCGGAAGGCTGGTCCCTTTATGTCTCTCACAATGTCCCCATTTTGAGTCCACAACCCATTACCTGTCCTTGGAGTCAATCTGTCACCTGGGGGCTCTGGAGTGACAGCAGTCCCCAGCCAGGTTGGATGAAGATGCACCTGTGCTCTGATCTTGACTCTGATACTATGTAAGATACAGATAATACAATAATCCTGACCACTTTTAGCTCTTATTTCCAGCCAGGCCCTTCCCATGAAACACCTCTGTAGCCTTGTTATGCCCAATTTGAAGCTGAGTAAAGGAGAGTTCTGAGAAAGGAACCAACATGGCAAAGTTCAGCCAACTAGTGAGTAGAAAAGTGAATTCTTCGACTCTTTTACACAGCTCTTTCTACCAAGATTAGGACAAAACACAAACCAAACCAAAATCTGTAGTGTCAATTCAGACTCGCAAGTGCATGGGAGCGTTCACAATTTGGAGTGGAGGTTGAAAGCCCATTAACTCTGAAGTTAAATGCTACCATTTATGTATCTGGTGGTACTCCATAATGTAAATTGTGGAGATTAGATAAAACTTTTGATAGGAACTGCCAATGTATTGATGCTTCC